>NC_091471.1:325913693-326151171 GCF_036971445.1 Narcine bancroftii
TAAAGAGAGGAGGATGTCCCCTTGTACCCATAATATACAGAAGGGGGAAAGGGTAGTTCACATAGGAATAACTCCACCCACGCAACCAGGGAGGCCTGATGAATACCAGATGCTTAAGGGTAGTGTGGTGGATGCTGGATACATGGACTAACTTCACCAGGGCAAGAAGGCATGTTCTGCCATACCATATGTATAGAAGGGGAAAGGGTAGTGCGGCATATGCAGTGTTTATGGACTAACTCCACCTGGACAAGTGGGGAATGTTCCTTTGTACTCTTAATGTACAGAATGGAGGGGGGGTTGAAGGATAGCGTGGTGGATGCAGTGTTTGTGGACTAACTTTACCCCAACAAGTGCTCATGACATGCAGAAGGGGGAAGGGTAGTGTGGCGGATGCTGAGTACATGGACTAACTCCACCCAGGTAACCGGGGAGTGTTCCCCCACACCATGATGATTATCAGATACAGAAAGGAACTGCAGTAGATGCTGTGTTCATGGACAAACTCCACCTGACCAGGTGGGGAATGTCCCCTCACACCCCTAATGTCCATAAGGAGCAAAGGAAAGTGTGGCAGATGCTGAGTACATGGATTAACTACGCCACAAGAAATGCCCCTGACATGTAGAAGAGAGGTGGTGATGTGTAGAAGTGGGGAAAGGGTAGTATGGCAGATGATGAGTACCTAGACTGACTCCACCAGGGCAAACAGGGAGTGTTCTGCTGCACCCTAATGTACAGAAGGGGGAAAGGGTAGTTCACATAGGAATAACTCCACCCACGCAACCAGGGAGGCCTGATGAATACCAGATGTTAAGGGTAGTGTGGTGGATGCTGGATACATGGACTAACTTCACCAGGGCAAAGAAGGCATGTTCTGCCATACCATATGTATAGAAGGGGAAAGGGTAGTGCGGCATATGCAGTGTTTATGGACTAACTCCACCTGGACAAGTGGGGAATGTTCCTTTGTACTCTTAATGTACGGAATGGAGGGGGGGGGGGGTGAAGGATAGCGTGGTGGATGCAGTGTTTGTGGACTAACTTTACCCCAACAAGTGCTCATGACATGCAGAAGGGGGAAGGGTAGTGTGGCGGATGCTGAGTACATGGACTAACTCCACCCAGGTAACCGGGGAGTGTTCCCCCACACCATGATGATTATCAGATACAGAAAGGAACTGCAGTAGATGCTGTGTTCATGGACAAACTCCACCTGACCAGGTGGGGAATGTCCCCTCACACCCCTAATGTCCATAAGGAGCAAAGGAAAGTGTGGCAGATGCTGAGTACATGGATTAACTACCCCACAAGAAATGCCCTTGACATGTAGAAGAGAGGTGGTGATGTGTAGAAGTGGGAAAGGGTAGTATGGCAGATGATGAGTACCTAGACTGACTCCACCAGGGCAAACAGGGAGTGTTCTGCTGCACCCCTAATGTACAGAAGGGGGAAGGGTAGTGTGGCGGATGCAGTGTTCATGGACTAACATGAAATGTTTTCCCCGCACACCTGATGTGTAGAAGTGTGAAAGGGTAGTATGGCAGATGATGAGTACCTAGACTGACTCCACCAGGGCAAACAGGGAGTGTTCTGCTGCACCCCTAATGTACAGAAGGGGGAAGGGTAGTGTGGCGGATGCAGTGTTCATGGACTAACATGAAATGTTTTCCCCGCACATCTGATGTGTAGAAGTGTGAAAGGGTAGTATGGCAGATGATGAGTACCTAGACTGACTCCACCAGGGCAAACAGGGAGTGTTCTGCTGCACCCCTAATGTACAGAAGGGGGAAGGGTAATGTGGCGGATGCAGTATTCATGGACTAACTTCATCCCAACAACTGCTCATGACATGTGGGGGGGGGGGGGAGAAGGATACTGCAGCAGATTGTGTTCATAAACTACATCCAGACAAGTACTATCAACATACAGAAGGGGGGAAAGAGGAGTGGAGAAGATGCTATGTTCACAGATTAGCTCCATCTGGCCAGGTGGGGAATGGTTTCTTGCTCCCCTGATGTACAGAAGGTGGAAAGGAGTGTGTGGAGGATGCTGAGTACGTGGACTAACTCCACCCAACTGGGTGGGGGACAGTTTTTTGCTCCCCTGACATGCAGAAGGAGGAAAGGGGAGTGCGGTAGATGCTGAGTATGTGGACTAACTCCACCCGGCTGGGTGGAAAATGATTTCTTGCTCCCCTGATGAGCACAAGGCAGAAAGTGGAATGTGGTGGATGCTGAGTATATGAACTAACTCCACCTGACTGAGCAGGGAATGGTTTCTTACTCCCCGATGTGCAGAAGGTGGAAAGGGGATGGAATGGATGCTGAGTGCATGGACTAACTCCACCCGGCTGGGTGGGAAATGATTTCTTGCTCCCCTGACGTATGAAAGGTGGAAAGGGGAGTGTGGTGGAGGCTGAGTACATGGACTAACTCCACCCAGCTGGGCGGGGAATGGTTTCTTACTCCCCTGATGTACAGAAGGTGGAAAGGGTGAGTGCGGCAGATGCTGAGTAAGTGGCTTCAATCACCCCCCTCCAGCTCCCTCACTGTTGTGGGAGCACTGGGAGGGGCGGGAGGCATAGGAGGCCACTGTGGCGGCTGCCCGGAAACTCCGCTTGCGACGCTGCACATTCCGCTCGGGGTGCAGGAGGATGATGTAGACCTTGGGGCCGTAGATCATTCCCAAGACCACGGACGCACTGAGGCTGAGCGAGACAGTCAGTGTGGTGGGCTGGATGTACATCTGCAGGGCAGGGAGAGAGAAGGGGGGGGTTAACATTGGAGAGGTGGGGCTGACGTCGGAGAGGAGGCGGTTAACGGCATAGGAACAAATTGGGGCAGAGTGTTTTACCAATAGGGGCAGGGTCCAACATTGGGTTGGAAGGGGTTAATGTTGAGGGAGGGGGTTAAATCACAGCAGTTATGGATAAAATCAGGGAGGGACTGTCCACACAATTCTCCCCTCCCCTCCAAACCTGCCTCTATACAACCTCATTCTTTCACCCCTTCCCTCTCCTCTCTCCCCCTCTTTATGCCCTCTCGCTCCCCTTCTCTCCCTAACCCCCTCCCCCTCTATCCTCCTCACTTTCTGCTCTCTCCCTCCCTCTCCCCGCTCTTTCCCCTCCCCCAGCTCTCAGCCATCCAGCCTTTTCATATCTCTCCCCCTACCCTGTCCTTTTCCTTCTCTCCCCTCTCCCCCTCCCTCCCTCTCCCCTTCCTCACCTTTTTTCCCCCCCTCCTTCTCTCTCCCTTTCTCTTAAAACATTACAGCACAGAAACAGGCCTTTTGGCCCTTCTAGTCTGAGCCTAACTATTTTTCTGCCCACTGACCTGCACCCAGTCCATAGCCCTCTATAAACTACATCCTGCATTAAGCCTGCATTCACCTCTTCAGCTCGTTCCACACCTCCCACCACTCTCTGTGGGAAGACGTTCCCCCTAAACATATCCCCTTTCACCCTTAACCTCTGGTTTGGATCTCACCGACCCTCAGTGGGAAAAGCCGACCTACATTGACTCTCTATCCCCCTCATAATTTTAAACACCTTGATCAAATCTCCCCTCATTCTTCTACGCTCCAGGGAATAAAGTCCGAACCTGTTTAACCTTTCCCTGTAACTCAGTTCCTGAAGTCCAGGCAACGTCCTAGTAAATCTTCTCTACCCTCTTTCTATCTTATTGATATCTTTCCTGTTGTTCGGTGCCCAGAACTGCACACAATTCTCCAAATTTGGCCTCACCAATGTCTTATAGAACTTCACCATCTCATCCCAACTCCTGGACTCATTACTTTGATTTATGAAGGTCAATGAGCCAAAAGCTCTCTTTACGACCCTGTCCACCTGTGACGCCACTTTCAGGAAATTATGTATCTGTATTCCTGGATCCCTCTGTTCTACCGCTTTCCTCAGTGCCCGACCGTTCACCGTGTATGTCCTTTCTTGGTTTGTCATTTCAAAATGCAACACTCCACACCTGTGTGCATTAAATTCCATCTGCCATTTACTGGCCCATTTTTCCAGCTGATCTAGATCCCTCTGCAAGCTTTGAAAACCTTCCTCGCTGTCCACAACGCCTCCAATCTTAGTGTCATCTGCAAACTTGCTGATCTAATTTCCCACATTATCATTCAGATCATTGATACAGACTACAAACAACAATGGTCCTAGCACCGGTCCTGAGGCACCACTAGTTACAGGCCTCCAGTCTGAGAAGTGACAATCCACCACAACCCTCTTGTCTTCTCCCAGCCAGATTCTCTTCTTATTCTGGTCCTGGACCTTCACAAGTGCAGGGGGCAGTGTGGAGGTGAACACTGTCACGGGCGAAGAGGGAGCGAGGGATGGAGGAAGGAAGTGAATGGAGGGAGAGAGATAGGGGTAAAAGAGAAGAAAGGGAGAGGGTAGAGAGGGAGGGAGAGAGATGAAGGGAAAGGTGGAATGAGAGAGAGTTTGAAAGATTTGGTGGGAGGGGAAGGAGGTTGAAGGAGGGAACAGGAGAGTGGGGGAGGAAGGGAGGAAGGGAATGGAGGGAGCGAGTGGGAGAAGGAGGGAGGGGTGTGAGAAGGATAGGAGAGGGAGAAGGAGGGCGGGGTGGGAGGATAGAGAGGGAGGGGTGTTAAAGAAGGAAGGAGGGGATGGGAGAGAGGGAGGAGGCAAGGGGGATAAGAGAGGAAAGAGATGGGGGAGAAAGAAAAGGGAAAGTAGGATGGACGGGGAGAGAAGGTGAAGGTAGGGGGAGAGAAAGAAGGGGAAAGTAGGAGGGGAGGGAGCGAGAGAGGGGGAGAAGGAGGGGGAGAGTGAAAAGGGGTAAGTAAATTTATTGAAAGAGTGCATAGGAGGGTCAGGTGGAGGTTGTAGGAAGGAGGAGACATAGAGTAGGAGGGAGTGAGAGAGGGAGGAGGGAGGGAGAGAGCCAGAGGGGACAATTGAAGAAAGGAGAGAGGGAAGTGGGAGACGGTGAAGGGGAAGGAAGAGGGAGAGAGAGGGATGAAGGGAGGGACAGTGAGTAGGGGGAAGGGTGAGTAGTGGAGGGGAAGGTGTAAAGAGAGGAGGAGGGGATAGAGAAGTAGGGAGGGAAGGAGTAAGAGGGAGGAGAGTGAGGGGGTGGGAGGAGGGGGGAGAGAAAGAGGGAAGGGGAGGTAGTGAGGGAGGAGTGGAGAGGGAGGTCCCCACCTTGTCGGGTGATTGGGCTGTCCCGAAGTAGATGGGGGCGAAGCCCAGCCACACCACGCAGGTGGTGTACATGGTGAGCCCAACGGAGCGGGCCTCGTTGAAGGCCTGGGGGACCGGCGGCTGCGGACGGCATACACGGTGCAGGTGGCCATCAGTACCAAGCTGTAGGAGAGGCAGGCGAGCACGGACAGGTCACTCATATCACACTTGAGTAAGCCCAGGGCCCGGGACGGGTCACCGGGCGGGTCGCCGCTCCCCATAGTCCAACCAGGCAGCTGGCGGGCTGGCAGCCAGCCAGACTCCCACGCCCAGTACCTGCGCTGAGGTCAGGCCACTGGCGATAGCCAACTGGGAGGCCGGGCTGATGAAACGGGGAGGGGCAATGCTGGGGCGCCCGGGCCGGAAGATGCGGTAGATGCGGTTGGTCTTGGCTAGCAGGGCGCTGTAGGTGAGGCTTGGCCCTAGGCCGATGGCCAGCCGGCGCAGGCCACAGACGACGGTGCAGGGCTCTGCCAGGAGTGGGAAGGTTGCAGCGTAGGAGAGGAAGACCCCAGCGAGGAGCAAGAAACTCAGCTCGCGGCCCGAGGCCCGCACCAGCGGGGTGTCGCGATGACGAGCATAGACGCCGGCGGTGAAGGCAGCGCAGGCCATGCCGGCGGCTGACAGAGCCAGGGGGCCGGCGGCCCAGGGTGAAGAGAGGCCGAGGCGGGCCACCGGCGTGGGCTGGCAGAGGCGGCGGTCTGGCGATGGGCGGCTGTCCAGCGGGCAGGCCCGGCACTCCGTCAGGCCCACCAGCACACGGTAGCCCCGACACGCCTCACAGTGCCAGCAGCACGGCACTCCCTTCACTGGCTTCATGCGGTGGCCTGTCGGGCAGGGGGTGCTGCAAACCGAGGAAGGGGGATGGTCAGGTCCTGGCCACTGCATGCGGTCCGTCTGTGGGGAACGGGGGAGAGTGGAGGGTTGAGTGGGGGTTGGCGGAGACAGAGGAGGAACGAGGGGGGGGTGGGAAGGGAGTGGGGAGAGAGACGGGGATCGAGGGGGTGGTGTGGGGAGAGAGGGGTGAATGAGGGGAGAGAGTGGGGAGAGGGAAGATAGTGGGGCAGTGAGAGGGAGAGGGGGAAAAGAATGAATGAGAGATGGGGAGAAAGAAAGGGAGAGAAGAGGAGAAAGGGAGAGAGGGGGAGATGGAGGTGAGGGGGAAAGGAGAGAGGGAGATGGAGGAGAGGGGGAGAGAGAGAAAAAGAGTCACAGTGTGGAAACTTCCCCGTTGGCACAACTTATACACTCCAACCCACATGTCCCATCCTCTCCGGCACCACCTACACCATGTCTCTGAACACATCCCATCCATGGATTGGATCCTTCCGAATATTGCAACAGTCCCTGCCTCAACCCCCCCTCCTCAGGCAGCTCGTTCCACACCCACACCTCCCTTTGTGTACATAATGCGACCCTTTACTTTCCTGTTAAATTCCGCTCCTCCCCCCCAAAACCTCTGGTTCCTGGTTTCCCCAACTGGGGACAAACGTCTTGCCCGATCTCTCACCGTACCCCACCCCGTTGTCTTCCTGCCCTCTAAGGGCAGCTCAGACCCCACCCCATGGGTCATGGAGTGGGGGTCAGTGGTGGGGGATGGGACGTGTGCAGAATCCTCCTGTGGACTGGATAAATTGCCGCTGGAACGGGAAGGGGCTTGTTTTACAGGAGGGTCCAATATGAGCGGGAGCTGCATGGGGAATGGTTTGGTATCTGATGGGAGTGGATTGGGGGGGGGGGGCAGGACGGAGGTTTGAGGTGAGGTCAGTGGGCGGATTCATCAGACTGATTACATGGGCTTGCTCTGAAATTCTGACCGTCCTGCCACACACTCCTGGGGGGAGGGGGGGGTTTGGACACAGAGTGAAGCTCCTTCCACCTGTCCCATCACACACTCCCGGGGAGGGAGGGATCAGATACAGAATGAACCTCCCTCCACCCATCCTGTCACACACTCTGGTGGGGGCGGGGGGGTGGTCGGGCACAGAGTGAAGCTCCCTCCGAACCATCCCGTCACACTCCCCAGGAAGGTCGGACACAGAGTAAAGCTCCCTCCACGCCATCCTGTCACACACTCCCCAGGGGGTCAGACACAGAGTGAAGCTCCCTCCACCCATCCTGTCACATACTCCCTTTGAGGGGTCAGACATAGAGTGAAGCTCCCTCTACACCGTCCTGTCACTCACTCCCTGGGAAGGTCGGACACAGAGTAAAGCTCCCTCCGCACCGTCCCGTCACACATTCCCCGGGTAGTCAGACACAGAGTGAAATTCCCTCCGCACCATCCCATCACACACTCCCCAGGGGGTCGGATACAGAGTGAAGCTCCCTCCACCCATCCTGTCACACACTCCCCGTGAGGGGTCAGACACAGAGTGAAGTTCCCTCTGCACCGTCCTGTCACTCACTCCCCGGGGGGTCGGACCCAGAGTGAAGCTCCCTCAACATCTGACAAACCTTTATGGACCAGCCTGAGAGATGGGGGCGGGAAGGCGAACACAGCTTGTTGAATAAATGATCTAATCTGTACTGCATCAGGTTAATTCCCTGCCTCGCTGCCCTCTCACTGTCTCACTTCCAGAAGGTGGCCCTTCTCATCAGCTAATGGAGTATTTGTGGGAGATTTAGTTCTGAATCCTGCTCCCTAAATCCCCCCAGTGTTGTTAAATGTGTCTGTGTGCTAAATCTGGGTTAATTCCTTTGTTTAAAATCCTGCCTTCTCTCAGGGAACCTGAACTTATTTTAGCTCCACAAGACTGCAGAGGAAACAATTTTGGCTTTCTAACCGGTGAATCCCACCCACCGCCCCCCAACTGCCCACCCACCTCCGGGTTCAGGGTGTGGAGCGGGTTGGGAGATGGGGAGAGGGGTTGTTTTGCGGGGAATCGAGCTGAGAAACGATGGATGGAGTTCATTCCAGGGAAGCGCGAGGTGATGCACAAGAACGAGGAGCAGGAGTCGGCTACCCGGCCCGTTGAGCCCTACTACGCCCTTCAATGAGAGGCTCATCTCCAGAGACCTGCCTTTACCCCAAAGATGTAAAAGTCTATCCAACCTTTACTGAGGTCACCCCCACTGCTTCAATGGGCAGCAAATTCCACAGATTCCCCGACCTCTGGATAAAGCAGTCTGTCCTTGTCTCCGCCCTGAATTTTGAGATGATGTCCCCTGGTTCTGGTCCCCCCACCAAAGGGAACAACTTACCCACCTCCATCTTTCATTCTCAATCTTAGCCAGTACAATCCCGGATGACTCCGCTCACAGGCCAACCCCTCATAGGACCAGAGAATGAGACAGCACAGAAAACAGGCTACTTGGCCCCTCTAGTCTGTGCTGGCCATCATCTCCCTAGTCCCACTGACCTGCTCCCACTCCATTACCCTCCAGGCTTTTCCCATCCATGTATAAATCTGATTTATTCTTAAAATACACGATCGAGCCCGTGTTCACCACCCTCATTCCACTCTCCCACCACACTCAGTGAAGAACTCCCTCTCATGTTCCTCCTAAACCTTTCCCCTTTCAGCTTAAAAATACGACCTCTCGTATTGATCTCCTAAGTGGGAAAAGCCTCCTCACATCCACTCTGTCTACACCCCTCATAATCATGTAAACCTCGATCAAATCTTCCCTCATTCTTCACTCTAGGGAATAAAGTCTGAACCTGTTTAACCTGTCCCTATAACCAGTCCCTGAAGACTGGGCAACATCCCAGTAAACCTTCTCTGCATTCTTTCTATCTTATTGATATCCTTCCTGTCGTTAGGTGCCCAGAACTGCACACAATTCTCCAAATTTGGCCTCACCAATAAGATAGAAAAAGGGCAGAGAAGATTTACTGGGATGTTGTCAGGACTTCAGGAACTAAATAACAGGGAAAGGTTAAACAGGTTCATACTTTATTCCCTGGAACTTAGAAAAATGAGGGGAGATTTGATCAAGGTATTTAAAATTATGAGGGGGATTAGACAGAATAAATATAGGTTGGCATTTCCCACTGAGGGTTGGTGAGATGCAAACCAGAGGTTAAGGATGAAAGGGGAAAAGTTTAGGGAAACTTCTTCCCACAGAGAGTGGTGGGAGGGGAGAGGGGGGCTGTTGGATGAGCTGAAGTGGTGAATGCAGGCTCAATTTTAACATTTAAAAAGAATTTGGACAGGTACATGGATGGGAGAGGTATGGAGGGATATGGACTGTGCGCAGATCTAGGCAGAAAAATGGTTCAGCACAAACTAGAAGGTCCGAAGGGCCTGTTTCTGTACTGTAATGTTCTATGGTTCAAAAGTAAGAGTCCTTAAATGAGCCCCTGATTGAGTTTGTTGTTGAGGGGTCTCATGGTGGAGGAGGTGGGGGGGGGTGGGTAGCAGCTGTTCCTGAACCTGGTAGTGCGAGTCATGTGGCACTGACACCTCTTTCTTGATAGCAGCAGTGAGAACAGAGTGTGCGCTTGGTGGTGTGGATCATCGATCATTGATCTCCGAAGGGAGCGTTTCCCTGTAGATGTTCTCAACAGTGGGGATGGAGCTAGTCAGAACACTTTCCACCACACCTCTGTAGAAATTCACTGGGTTTTCCGGTATCAAACTGAATCTCCACAAACTCTTGAGGAAGTCAAAATGCTGATGTGCTTTCTTCACGATGCCATTGGTGTGTTGGGTCCAGGAAAAATCCTCCAAGAACCTAAATGTGCTCACCCTCCCCACCTCTGATCACTGATCATACACCTCTGGCTTTCCCTTCTTGATTATCCAGGGCATCAGGGGTTACGGGGAGAGTGCCAGGGAGTGGAGCTGAGTGGGAGGATGGATCAACTCATGATAGCATGGCTAAGCAGACTCGATGGGCCGATTGGCCTACTTTGCTCCAATAACTCGTGACCTTTCTCCTGCCAGGTTGAACACTTCCAATTTTCTGGCTGCCCCCTCCCTGTCCACACCCACCCCCACGTACGTCTAGGCGGAGTTGCTCCATCCACTGCCCGACCTCTCTGTATCCAGAAGCACTCCCGTTCCCCAGCTGGTACTGGAAGATGTGGTAGTTTCCTGGAGCGTCCCCGTTCTCGTTGAACATCACGGGGGTTCCGGCACTGCCTGCATGGGAAGTGGAAGGAAGGGAGAGAGTGGGGGGGAGGCTTCAGCTGGTTTCACAGAGTGGGGGCTTACAGGAACTTTACTGGCTCCGTTGCGCACACCTGGAAGGGTCGGGAGAGATGCTGGGAACCCCTCCTTGTCATTGTAACCCCCGCCCCCCAGTCCCCTACACCCCTCCCTGTCTCTGTAACTCCCTCTGGTCCCCTACACCCCTCCCTGTCTCGTAACCCACTCCGCTCCCCTACACTCCTCCCTGTAACCCACTCCGGTCCCCTACACCAGTCCCTGTCTTTGTAATCCGCTCTGTTCCCCTAAACCCCTCCCTGTCTCTGTAACCCACACTGGAGAGGGTGACTCACCATTGAAAGAGACCTGTCGAATATATTTTAGAAGTATGTGTCCATCAGCCGATTCCATTTCGGGGCAAAGTCCTCCCTCCACTCCGGGACAGAGGTCACGCTGGAGAGCGTGGAGGGCATGGGCGATGGAGTACACAGCGTCGATCACGAACTGCACCTTCCCCTCCTGCTCGTACGGGGAGTCTAGACCGATTCTCTCCTGTCCTGAGGGGAGAGAGAGGGAGAGGGTAAAGGAGAGAGAGGGAGGTGAGAGGTGGAGAGAGTGTAGGTGAGGGACAGGGAGAGAGGAAGGGGGGGGAGAGAGAGGGGGAGTGGGGGAGCGAGTGGAGAGAGGCGAGGTGAGAGCAACAGTCAAAATATAATATCTTGGGATGCTTAACTGTTCCATTGCAAGGGTGCTCCACCACCTAATTGTTCCCTCTCCAGGGTCCCGGGATGGGGTGGATAGAGGCAGGAGGGCAGGGGAACAGGTCCTACCTGTACACTTGCGCACGGCTGCGTCTCCCTGCTTCGGGGTAGTGTCCAGGCTGCAGCTGAAGTTCTCCTCCCAGAACTCGGCGAACCAGATGTTCCGGCGATTGTTCTGGAGGGAGCGGGAGGTGAAGTAGTCGTCGAAGCCTGGAGATAGGAAGGGGGTGAGAGGGCAAGGGGTTGTGGGGAGGGGGTGGGTCAAAGGGGATGAAGAGAATGGAGGGGGGTGAGGGGGTGTGTGGAAGTGGCAGGGTGTGATGAGGGGGTGACAGGGTGAGGAGGGGGGTGATGGGGTGAGGAGGGGCGAGGAGTGTGATGGTATGGAGGGGTGGGAGTGAGGAGGGGGTGCGTGGAGAAGCTGAGGGAGGGTGAGGAGTGGGGCAAAGGGGTTGGGAGAGGGGGTAGTGGGGTTGGGAGGGGGAGTGGGTTGGGAGCAGGGTGGGAGAGGGGGAAGGGTGTGGGGGGAATGAAGTGGGAGAGGGGAATGGGGTGGGAGGGGGAAATGAGATGAGGGGGAAATGGGATGAAGGGGTCAATGGGTTGGGAGAGGGAGGGAACAGGGTAAGAGGGAGAACGGTGGGAGAGGGGGAACGGGGTGGGAGAAGGGGAATGGGGTGGGAGAAGGGGAACGGGGTGGGAGAAGGGGAATGGGGTGGGAAAAGGGGAATGGGGTGGGAGGAACGGGATGCGAGAGGTGGAGGGGTGGGTGAGGGTGGTATGGGTTGGAGAGGGGAGAACGGGGAGGGAGAGGGTGGATAGGTGAGTAGGGTGGAGTGGGGAGCAGTGTGTGGACGGAGGAGGGACAGGGAGAAAAGGTCGATGAGCTCACATTCTCCCTCTTCTGAACTCCCCAACTTTCCTTTATCATCTCTCACCCCTCCCTATCCCCCTTCCTCCCCTCCCTCCCTTCTTTATCCCTCCCTCTCCCATCCTCCTTTAACCTCCCTCCATCTCTCCTTTCCCCTCTCCCCATTTCTCTCCCATTCCTCCCTCCTGGCATTCTTCCTCCCCTTCCAGGCCCTCTCTCACCCACCATCCCTTCTCTGTCCCTTCCTCTCCCTTCTCTCCTTCTGTCCCTCCATGCCTCTCCTTTTCCTCACCCTCTCTTCATCCATCCCTTTACTCCACACCTACTCATTTTTCTCCCTCCTCCTCATTCCCACACATTCTTCCTTCCCCTCCCACCCATTCTTCCTTCCCCTCCCACCCCCTCTCTTTCCCCTCTCTCCATCTGCCCCCTCACCCCTCTCTCTCCCCCTCTACCCCTCTCTCTCCCTCTACCCCTCTCTCTCCCCTTTTTCCCTCTCTCTAGGTCCGAATTCGCAGCCCTGTTCACCTTCAATGGATGCTCTCTTTGGCAGGATTGTAATGGCCCCCTCTGCTACCTCCTCCTGGTGAAGAACTGGAGAGGTCTTGGCTCCCCAACTATCTGAGCCCACCCACAGAAAATGTCCCGTCAGGTTGGCGAGCTTCGCTGCTTCCAGGACCCTCCTGATGGGAGACAACAGAGGAGGGGGTTACAGAGACAGGGAGGGGTGTCGGGGACCAGAGGGGCTGTTTTTTGTGACACTTGGCACAGAGACTTACTTGATGTCGTCCTCATTGGCGAAGATGATGACTCCTCTGGCGTTTGATGTTTCCATCAACCTGCTGATCAGCTTTTCGAACTCCCCTGGACGAGGTTCCCGTGGGATCTTCAAGGACTGGGCGATGCAGAGACCCCCTGGATGTGGACAGAGTGTGGGTCAGGCTTCGCTGCATGTCTGAGATTAAATGCATGCATGAACACATGCCTGATGATTGGATTGAGGTTCTTGATGCTGGGACTGAAGTCACAGATGGTTTGACTGAGGTTCCTTACAGCAGTACAGAGAATCTTGATGGTGGGGCTTAGGTTTCTGATGTTGGAACTGTGGTTCCTGATGGTGAGACTGAATTTTTCAGAAAGGGATTGAGGTTCCTAAAGGTGGGAACTGAGGTGTCTGATGGTGTGACTGAGGTTCCCAATGGTCAGACTGAGGTATTGATCATAAGACAGGTGTTCCTGGTGTGCGACTGTGGTTTCTGATGTTGGGACTTGTAGAACAGAGAATACTACAGCACAGCCCTTGATATTGTGCCGACCCATATATACCTTTAAAAAAATTGTACTAAACCCACACTACCTTGTAACCCTTTATTTTTATTCCATCTGTGTACCTCTCTAAGAGTCTCTTAAATGCCCCTCATGTTCCAGCCTCCAGCACCATCCCCGGTGAGGCATTCCAGGCCCCCACAACTTCCCCCTAAACTTCCCTCCCTTCACTTTGTACAGATGTCCTCTGGTGTTTGCTGACCCCACCCTGGGAAACAGGTGCTGGCCGTCCACCCTAGCTACGCCTCTTATAATCTAGTTGACCAAGTCTCCTCTCATCCTTCTATGCTCCAAAGAGAAAAGTCACAGCTCTGCTAACATAAGACTTGTTTCCCAATCCAGGCAACATCCTGGTAAATCTCCTCTGCCCCCTCTCTACAGCGTCCACATCCTTCCTGTGATGAGGTGACCAGAACTGAACACAATACTCTGTGTGCTTTCACCAGAGATATGTAGAGTTGTGACATGACCTCTCGACTCCTGAACTCAATCCCCCTGTAAATGAAGCCCAATGTCCCATAGGCCTTCTTAACTAACCTATCAACCTGTGTGGTGAAATTGAGGGACGTCTGGATTTGGACCCCATGGCCCCTCTGTTCATCCACACCGTTCAGTAACCCTGGACTCAACCTCCTGGTTATGCATCACCTCACACTGATTCCGGACTGAACTCCATCTGCCAATTCTCTGCCCGACTCTGCATCCTGTCTCTATTCTCTTGTAACCCTCAACAACCTTCAGCTCCGTCTACAACTCCTCCAACCTTTGTGTTATCCGCCAACTTACTGACCCATCCTTCTGCCTCTTCATCAAGGTCACAGAGAGTAGGGGTCCCAGAACAGATCCCTGCAGCCCCTCCACTCTCACCGACCTCCAGGCAGAAAACATTTCATCCACTACTACTCTCTGCTTTCTTCCTGCAAGCCCAAGTTTAATCCACACAGCCAAGTTTCCACTGATCCGGTGCCTCAGGACTTTCTGGATGAGTCTCTCGTGAGAGACCCTGTCAAATGCCTTGATAAATACATGTCAACCACATGGACGGCCCGACCCTCATCAATTTCTCTTGTTACTTCCTCAAAAAACTCAGTTAGACTTGTGAGGCACGACCTTCCCTTCACTAAGACCTGCTGGCTATCCAAGAGTAGATTGGACTTCTCCAAATGCTCATAGATCCTGTCCTTAAGAATCCTCTCCATTACTTTACCCACTGACGTAAGACTCATTGGTCTATAATTTCTAATAATTTCCAGTATTATCCCAATTACCTTTTTTCAAACAAGGTGACTACACTTGCCATTCTCCAATCCTCCGGCACCTCCCCTGTGGCCAAAGAGGATTCAAAGATCACAGCTACTGCCCCAACCCTCTCTTCCCTCCCTTCCCACAGCAGCCTGGGCTACATCACGTCCAGCCCCGGGGACTTCTCAATCTTGATGTTTTTAAGAAGATCCAACACTTCCTCTTCCTTAATCACCTCATTGTCCAGCTCACAGGACTTTTCAATTCCAACCTCACCCTGATCAAGGACCTTTTCTCTTGTGAACACTGATTCAAAGTATTAATTTAGGACGTCCATATCCTCCTTTGCCTCCAGGCACATGTTGCCTCCACTATCCTTTAGCGGCCCCACCTTCTTTGCCTCCAGGCACATGTTGCCTCCATTATCCTTTAGCACCCCCACCTTCATTCTCATCATCCTTCTGTTCTTTACATCCCCATAGAACTCCTTGTGGTTCTCCTTAATCCTTCATGTCAAGGCCTTCTCATGGCCTGTTCAAGCTCTCCTTTTCTTAAGATCCTTCTTGGCTACCATATATTTATCATGACCCCTTCCTGTTTCCTGCTTTCTATATCTAACATATAATGATCCTGATGGTGGGACAGAGGCTCCTTGATAGGACTAAGGCACTTGGTGTGTCTGAGGTTCCAGGAGGTGGGACTGAGATTCCTCATGTTGGGACTGTGGATCCTGATGGTAAGATGGAGCTTTCAGATGGTGAGATTCAGATTCCCATTGGTGGACTGTTTTTGATGATGTGACTGAGGATCCTGATGGTGGGACTGTTTTTTGATGATGGAACTGATGGTAGGTATGAGATTCCTGATGGTGTGTCTGAGGTTCCTGACAGTGTGATTGAGACTCCCATCAATGTGATTGAGGCTCCTGATGGTGTGACTGAGGTTGCTGATGGTGTTGTTGGAAGTAGACCTCTCCCTCACCTCTCCACACCCCCTATGTCCCATCCCTCCCTTCCCAACCCCCTCACCTGTCTCCCGGGAGTTTTGAACAAAAGCCTCCACTCCACTCTCTCCGTAGTTGCCCTCGGAGGCGATGGTTGAAACATAATTCCAGCCCAGGGCCTTGACGATGTCCACCATGGCCTGCGCCTGATAGGAGTCTGGGGGAACCACGCGAGAGAAGAAGTCATAGCGGCTGTTGTCGCTCAGCTCCGGGGCCGTGGAGGCGTAGCTGATCTGTGGGATCTGGGAGTCCAGCACACAGGGTCAGTCAGGGACTGGCAGGCCTCAGGGGGAGCGCACAGCCAGTTCCTGCCTGTCACCGAGATGTCCCTCAAATTCCTGTCTGTTACTGAGATGTTTCCCACCCCGGCTTCCTACCCTCACCTTCCTGTGACCCCCATCTTACAAACTTTTTTACCACAGTTTTCTTCATCCCCATCCCACATAATCTCATCTCCACTTCATGTTCCTCCATACCCATGCTTCCCCCATTTCCTACCCCCTTTTTCATGTCCCCATCTCACTGCCCCCTCTTTCCTATTCCCAATCTTCCCCCCGTCATGTCCCGCAGGTTTTCCCACCCCCTCACTCCTCACCTCCCTTCTAGTCCTCCCTCCCCCACTCTCCAACCCCCTCACTTCCTTTCCCCTCCTACTACCCAACCCTGCCCCAAACACCCCTCCTCTCCACCCTCCCCCATCGTATTCTTCCCTAGAATGAAAGAACATCACATCACACACAGAAACGGGTCTTTCGGCCCTTCTAGTCTGGGTAGAACCATTTTTCTGCCTCATTCCACTGACCTGCACCCAGTCCAAAGCCCTCCATACCCCTCCCATCCATGTACCTGTCCAAATTCTTCTTAAATTTTAAAATTGAGCCTGCATTCAGCACCTCAGCTCATTCCACACACCCCACCACTCTCTGTGGGAAGAAATTCCCCCTAAACCTTTCCCATTACACCCTTAACCCACGTCCTCTGGTTTGGATCTCACCGACCCTCAGTGGGGAAAAGCAGATCTATATTTACTCTGTCTACCCCCCTCATAATTTTAAACACTTAAACAAATCTTACCTCATTCTTCTACACTCCAGGGAATAAAGTCCAAACCTGTTTAACCTGTCCCTGTAGCTCAGTTCCTGAAGTCCAGGCAACATCCTAGTAAATCTCTGCCCTCTTTCTATCTTACTGATATTGTTCCTGTAGTTCTGTGACCAAAACTGCACACAATTCTCCAAATTTGGCCTCACCAATGTCTTGTACAACTTTACCATCACATCCCAACTCCTGAACTCGATACTTTGATTTCTGAAGGCCAATAGTTCTCTTTACGACCCGTCCACCTGTGACGCCACTTTCAGGGAATGATGTCTCTGTATGTCCCAGATCCCTCTGTTCTACCGCATTCCTCAGTGCCCAATCGTTTACCGTGTACGTCCTTTCTTGGTTTGTCCTTCCAAAATGCAACACCTGCATTAAACTCCATCAGCCATTTGACAGCCCATTTTTCCAGCTGGTCCAGATCCCTCTGCAAACTTTGAAAACCTCCCTCAGTGTCCACGTCTCCAATCTTCGTGTCAACTGCAAACTTGCTGATCCAATATCCTCATGATCATCCAGATCATTGATGGAAACTACAAGCAATGGTCCCAGCACCGACCCCTGAGGCACCACTAGTCAGGCCTCCAGTCTGAGAAGCGACCGTCCACCACTACTCTCTTTTCTCTCATGTAGCCAATGTCAAATCCAGTTCACGACCTCACCATGGATACTTGAAATCTGAACCTTCCTGACTAACCTCCCATGTGGCACTTTGTCAAAGGCTTTACTGCACTCCATGTAGACAACATCCACAGCCTTTGTCAATTTTCCTGGTAACCTCCTCGAAAACTCTATAAGATTGGTTCAACACAACCTACCCCAATCCCCTACTAATGTCTCCCTCAGCAATCTGCGTGCATGCGGTCTGTCCTGCACGTGTATGCTTGCGCACAGCTGAGAGGGGACATAGCCCCCCACTCTCTTCCCTTCCCCACCCTGCTCCCTCCCTCCCTCTCCCACTCTCATACCCCCCTCAACCTCTTCTCCCTCCCCCACACTCCCACTCCCATATCCCCCTCCACCCCTTCTCCCTCCTCGCCACTCCCTCATCCCTCCCATCTCCAACTCCCATACTCCCCTTAACCCCTCCCTCCCTGACACTCTCCCTTACCCCTCACTCCCCCACTCCCATAGTACCCTCAATCCCATCTCCCTCCCTGACACTCCCCCAACCCTCCACCACCATCTTCCACTCCCATACCCCACTCAACCCCTTCTCCCTCCCCCACACCCCTCCCTCACACCCTGCCTCTCCCACTCCCATACCCCCTCTACTCCTTCTCCCTTCCCCACACCCCTCCCTCACCCACCACCCCACGCACCCTCCCCTCTTGCCCCACACCCTCCCTCCGTCTCCCCTCCCCCACTCACAGCGAACAACCGCAGCACATTGGCCACCATGATGGAAACGGAGCTGGCAGATGCACCAATGACCCCAACCACTCTCTCGGGCTTCCCCAGGACTGGCTCCTCCCCTCCCGGGCATCGGAGGCCAGAGGCGCCCTCCCGGATTGGGGCCTGGACGAAGGTGAGCGACTGTTCCAGGGCGTAGGTGTCACGGGAGCAGGTGTCGAGCAGTCGGGCCCCCAGGGTCAGGCCGGGCAGGAGGGAGGGGTCGCCGTTCACACGGTCCAGGGCATATAACATGGCCTCCATCCGGTGCACCCCCTTCTCCCTCTTCACTGCCCCACAGGGCCTGCCGGAGCTGCCCTTCCCATGCACAGGGAACAGGCCGCCCAGCGTCAAGTCACCGGACAGCCTGACCGACTGAGAGGCCCGGGGTTCTGCTCCGGAGCAGGCAGTCAGCGCCCATAGGGCTAGGAACCCTGTCCACCAGACCATACCTGGACGTCCGGCGCCCTGGGGGTGAGGGGGGGGGGGAACATCAGGATTACAGTGGGATACACAGAGGGGAGGGGGGGGGACATTGGAGTTAAAGTAGGATACACAGAGGGGAGGGGGAGGGACATCAGGATTACAGTGGGATAACAGAGGGGAGGGACATCAGGATTACAGTGGGATACTCGGAGGGAGGGGGTGGGGGAGGGACATCAGGATTACAGTGGGATACACAGATTGGAGGGGGAACATCAGGATTATAGAGGGATACACGGAGGGAAGGGGGAGGTGGACGGACATCAGAATTACTGGGATACAGAGGGGAGGGGAGACATCGGGTTAAAGTGGGAAGCACAGGGAGGGGGAGGGAGATATGAGGGGAGGAGGAGTGAGGTTTTTAGGGGGATAGTGAATGGAACACTGATGGGAGGGTGCGAGGGTTGAGGGGATATGAAGGGGAAGAATGGAGGGAGATGGATAGAGGAGAGGTGAAAGGGAAAATGTGGAGAGGGAAGAGTGGAAGGGAAGAATGGAGGGAGGGAGGGGGCGAGGAGGGGTGAGAGTGGGAGAGGGAGGGAGGGAGGGAAAGGAGTAGAAGGGAATGTGGGAGGAAGGGAGGGATGGTGGGGAGATAGTGATGTAGAGGAGGAAGAGAGGGAGGGAAGGAATGAGAGAGGGAAGGGGCAGAGGAATGGATGTGGAGGGATAGGGAGAGGGAGGGAGAGTGGGGAGAAAGGAAAAGAAATGGTGGGTGGGAGGGAATGAGTGAGAAGGGAGTGTGAGCGAAGGAGGGATGGAGGGGGGAGAGAGGTGGAGGAGGGAGGTAAATAAGGAGGGAGATAGGGGGTGTAGTGAGAGGGATGGGGTAGAGGGAGGGAGATATAGGGAGGGAGTCGGAGTGAGGCATGGTGAAAAAGGGAGGGAGAGTGAGGGAGGGAGTGGGAGGATGTATGAAAGGAGGGAGTTGGAAGGAAGTGAATGAAGGGATGGAGGGAGGCAGTGAGAGAAGGGGGAATGGGAGTAGGGAGGGAGAAGAAAGGAAAGGGAGATGGAGGCAGTGAAAGAGGGAGAGAGGGAAAGGGAGGGGGAGAGGGAGGGAGTTGTCAAGGGAGGGAGGAGCGAGGGTGGGAGGGGGAGGTAGGGATGGAGGCAGTGATAGAAGAGGGAGAGAGGGATTGGGAGGAGGGGTTAGGGAGGGAGGGTGGGTGGGAGGGAGAAAGAGAGGGATGGAGGCAGTGAGAGGGAGAGAGTGAATGGAAGGAAGGAGAGGGAGGGAAG
The DNA here is from genome assembly GCF_036971445.1 of Narcine bancroftii. NCBI lineage: Eukaryota > Metazoa > Chordata > Chondrichthyes > Torpediniformes > Narcinidae > Narcine > Narcine bancroftii. Next base: position 325,933,429 of record NC_091471.1, read on the forward strand.
GAGAGTGATAGAGAGAGAGTTGAAGAGAGGGAGGGAGGGAATGGGAAGAGGGATAGTTGGAGGGGGAAGTAGAGAGAAGGAGTGAAGGATGGAGAGGGGAAGCCAATTTAACTTACGTTGTGACAGGTTCCCCGCCAGGCGTGGAGAGGGGTTGGGGAGGGGGTGATCTGACAGATTTCCACACCAATGCTGCCTCTGGAGCAGCCAGTGTGTGTCGATGGAGCTCACAGCATGAACTGATCAAGCGGGAAGGGAGGCGTGTGGATTACATCGCCCGTCCCCCCAATTTACCCCTCCCTCCTTCCCATCCCTCCCCTCCTGTACCCCTCCTTTTCTCTCCCCCTCTCTCTTCCACCTCTCTCCCACCTCCCCCTCTCTCCCACCTCTCCCTCCCTCCCCTCTCCCCTTCTCCCCTCTATCCTCTCACCACCTCCCTCACCCCCTCCACCTCCCCTTCTCAACCCCCATCTCTCTCCCCTCACCCCCTCCACCTCCCCTTCTCAACCCCCATCTCTCTCCCCTCTCCCCTTATCCCCTCCTCAGCCCTCGTCTCTCACCTCACCCCTACCCTTATCCCCTTCTCAGCCCGTTTCTCACCCCCTCCCCTCCCTTTATCCTTCTCAGCCCGTCTCTCTCTCCCCTCCCCCTCCTCTTATCCCCTCCTCTCCTCCCTCCCTCTCCCCCTCCCTTTCACACCCTCTCTCCACCATCTTCCTCCCCTCTCTCCAGTCACCCTTTCCCCCTCTCACCCCCTCCCCCTCCCTTTTCCCTTTCCCTCTAACATCCTCTCGTCCCTTCCCCTTCTCACCCTCTACCCCCTCTTCCCCCCTCTCTCTCCTCTAGCTCACTCTCTCCCCTCTCCCCTCTCTCTCTATCCCTCTTTCACCACCTCCCTCTCACACCCTCCACCTCTCTCCCTCACCCCCTCCCCTCCTCAGACCCCATCTCTCTCTCCTCCCCTCCCCTTATCCCCTCCTTTCCTACCTCCTCATCTTCCCCTCCCTCCTTCTCACCCCCTCTCCACCATCTGCCTACCCTCTTTCCCTCCACCCTCTTTCCCCTCTCTCTCCCTATCCCCCTCTCTCCCCCTCCCCCCTCTCCCCCTCCCTCTCTCCCTCCCTCCCTCCCTCCCTCCCTCTGTCTCCCTTCCCCCCCCCTCCATCCTTTGCTAGATTTTCTCCCTGACCTCCAGCCCCAATTAATTTCTGGAACTAATTACTCAGAGATTCCCTCGACACTTCAGGTCCGATGCCCTGAGAGGCCCCCCCACCCCCACCCCATCAGTGTCCCAATTTAAATCTGGATCATTCCTGTCATTTCCGAATCCCTCCCTGCAAGAAACTCATGGCTTCATTGTTTCTCTTTCTCAATGACCTTAATCCTGGTTTAACCCCCTCAGATCCCCCCCCACCCCACATTGCCCCCAAGATCCCAACAGAATTCCGGCTGTGGAAGCGGGTTGATCCTACGGGATGTGACCCTTTGAAGCTGAGTCCTGGTCCCGCCTGCCCCCTGAATCCATCAACTATTCCTCTCCTGGCACCCGTTCAAATGTCCTCGGGATGAAGTGAGAGTTTGATGTCCTACACACCAGTACAAGACACAGGTGCCCTGCCATTCCTGAATTGGAATTAGTGTACTATCGTCTCAAGTAAGAGCAGAAACAGGCCATTCAGCCCATTGAGTCTGCCCTGCCATTCAATTATGATCTGATCCCTCCCCACTCAGTCCATCTGCCTGGCCTTCTCCCCCAAACCTTTAATGCTCCTGGCTGATCAAGAACCTCTGCCTTAAACATACCAAAGGGCCCGGCTACCATGACCATTCGTGGCCACAAATTCCATAGATTCTCCACCCTCCGGCTGAATAAATTCCTCTGTGTCTCTGTTCTGAGCGGATGCCCTTCAATCCTGAAGTTGTGCCCTCTTGTGCTGGACTCTCCCACCATGGGGATCAACCATTCTACATCTGGAAGTGAGGCACAAACATCTGTAGAGACCAGCAGGTCAAACCATGTAGCAAAGAGAAAGATGCAGAACCAACATTTCGGGTTTGAGCCCTTCAGCAAGGCGTCAGCAAAATGTTGGCAGGCATCCGAACAAGATAGTTGAGAGGGGCAGGGAGAGGATTGCGGGCCCACAGGGAGGGAGGAGGTGATGGCTGGATAAGGGAGGGAGGGCACACCAGCAAACGGGTGAGGGGGGACGGCTTTGTGGATGGAGATGGAAGGGGATGATGAGATGGAGAAAAGGAAACAGAGGGGAAGGGAGGGAGAATGGGGTTAGCAGGAACTGGAAAGAGTGCCCAGTCAGAATATCAGACGAGGCCTTGATGGGCTAGTACCTGAGGCTGCGGTCAGACAAGTCAGTGTAGAATTGAAGTGGTCCCTGTCACTGGTGCAGATGGAATGAAGGTGATTTCCCAGTCTGTGCCGGGTCTCTCCAACGTAGAGAAGGTCACGTCTACTCTGTCCATGCTTTTCGGCATTCAAAATGTTCCAATGAGATCAAGGGATTTCATGGGATCGAGCTTGAGAGCTGTGAGGCCATGCCACAGCGATATAAGACCTCGGTTAGACCCCCCTCAACCTCGCACAATTTGGAATATTGTGTTCTGTTCTGCTTGCCTTGTTGCAGGGAGGATGTGGATGCTACAGAGGAGCAGAAGAGATTCACTGGGATTGGAGAGCGCACCTTGTGAGAAGAGGCTGAGTGAGCTTGGTCTTTTCTCCATGGGGCAATGGAGGACCAAGGAGTGGGGGGGGAGGTGACTCGATAGAGGTGTACAAGATGATGAGAGGTGTTGATTTCATGGATGGCCAGAGGCTTTCCCCCTCCAACCCCCCGGGCTGAAACAGCTAACAGCAAGGGGGCAGAGGCGGCAAAGGTAGTGGAGACTGGGATCATAAGGCCTTTGAGAGACTCTTTGATTTTATGTGGATCTGAGAAAAATAGTTTTGTGGTAAATTCTGGGCAGTTGTTAGAGTAGGTCCTTGAATTGGCACAACAGTGTAGGCCTGGAACCAGTGGTTTTCAACCTTTTTCTTCCCACTCACATCTCACTTTAAGTATTCTCTATGCCATCGAAACCATGCACATAACGAGTCAATTAGGGACAATTAAAACCTATTTCTTTCCACCCACATCCCACCTTAAGCAATCCCTTACTAATCACGGATTATTGATGGTATGTGAGAACCACTGGCCAGGACTGTGCTGGAGATTTCTGTGTTCTATATGAACCGTCTCCACAATTTCCCCCTTCCCTCCCTACCCCATAGCCGTTGATCTTCCTTCCATCTAAAAGTCTCTCATACGCCCCTAATGTTCCAGCCTCTGGTGAGGCATTCTGGGCCCCCACAATCCCTGTTTAAAAGAATACCCCTAAACTCCCCTCCCTTCACTTTGTACAGATGTCCTCCGGTGTTTGCTGACCCTGCCCTGGGAAACAGATGCTGGCCGCCCACCCTATCGAAGCCTTGCAGAATCTTGTCGACCTCAATCAAGTCTCCTCTCATCCTTCTATGCTCCAAAGAGAGAAGTCCCAGCTCTGCTAACCTTGCCTTGTAAGACACATTTTTCAATCCAGGCAACATCCTGGTGAATCTCCTCTGTCCCCTCTCCACAGTGTCCACATTCTTCCTGTAATGAGGTGACCAGAATGAACACAATACTCTGTGTGGTCTCACCAGAGATTTGTAGAGTTGTATCATGACCACTTAACTCCTGAACTCAATTCTTGAATCCAAGAATCTCATAGACCTTCTTAACTATCCTGTGTGTTGACCTTGAGGGACATCTGGATGTGGACACCACGGCCCCTCTGTTCATCCACACCATTCAGTAACCAACCATTAACCGTGGACTCAGCCTCCTGGTTATGCACTGATCCGGATTGAACTCCATTTGCCACTTCTCCGCCTGAATCTGAATCCTGTCTATACCCTTGCAAAACCCTTGACAAATATCAGCTCCATCTACAACTCCTCAAACCTACGAGCCATGTGCAAAATTACAGACCCATCCCACGACGTACCACAGAACCATGGCCCTTCTCATCTGTGCCAAACTATTATTCTACTAGGTCCCAGTGATCTGAACCAAGTCTCTATCCCTCTGTACCCTGCCCATCCAAGTACCTGACCAAATTCTACTTCAATGTTAAAATTGAGCCAAAATTCATCACCTCAGCTCGGTCCACACTCTGCTCCTGAGCTCCTTGACACTAGTCTCCAGCAGCCTGTAGCCTGGAGTGAGACCCTCGATCCACTCCAGCAGCCCATTGCCCGGTGTGAGACCCTCGATCCCAGTCTCCCGCAGCTCGTAGCTCAGAGTGAGACCTTCGACTTCAGTCTCCAGCAGATGGTAGCCCAGAGTGAGACCCTCGACATCAGTGTCCAGCAGACCATAGCCCAGAGTGAGCCCCTTGACACCAGTCCCCAACTACCCATACCCCGGAATGAGACCCTTGACCCCAGAGTGCAGCAGCCGTTAGGCTGGAATGAGACACTCGACCCCAGTCACCAGCCAACCGAAGAGTGGTGTTAGACCATCAAACCCAGATTCAGCAGTCCGTAGCCCAGAGTGAGACGCTCGACCCCAGACTCCAACAGCCCGTATCCCGGACGGTGTGAGACGCTCGACCCCAGTCTCCAGCAGCCCGTGGCCCGGTGTGAGACCCTTGAACCTAGAAACCAGCAGCCTTGAGCGAGGAGTAACACCCTTGACCCAATCTCAAAATGCCTTTAGCCCGGAGTGAGCCCATCGACCCCAGCCTCTCAGCTGCCCGTAGCGCCTCAACCCCAGTCGTAGCCCGGTTGAGACCCTCGACACCAGACTCCAACTGCCCATAGCCTGGAGTGTGACTCTCGACCTCAGTCTCCATCAGCCCGTAGCCCGGTGTGACACCCTCAATACGAGACCCCAGTAGCCAATATCCCGGTTTGAGACCCTAAACCATAGTCACCAGCAGACCGAAGCGTGGAGTGAGACCATCAAACACAGAGTCCAGCAGACCGTAGCCCAAAGTGAGACCCTGAACCCCAATCTCCAACAGCCCGTAGCCTGGTGTGAGACACTCGACCCTAGTCTCCAGCAGACAGTAGCCCAGAGTGAGAATCTTGACCCCAGTCTCAAGCAGCCCGTAGCCCAGACTGAGACTCTTGACCTCAGTCTCCAACTACCCGTAGCCCGGAGTGAGATCCTCGACCCCAGTAACCAGGAGCCTTTAGCCAAGAGTGAAACCCACGACCCCAGTCACCAGAAGCCTTTAGCCAGAAGTTAGACCCTCGACCCAAGTCTCCACCTGCACGGAGCCCGGAGCGAGCTCCTCGACTCCAGTCTCCAACAGCCCATAGACCGCATTGAGACCATCGACACCAGTCTCCAACTGCCCGTAGCTCAGAGTGAGACCCGCGACCCCAGTATCCAACAGCCCGTAGCCCGGTGTGAGACCCTCAACCCCAGACTCAAGCAGCCTTAGCCTGGAGTGAGCCTCTCGACCCCAGTCTCCAACTACCCATAGCCTGGTGTGACCCTCAACCCCAGTCGCCAACAGCCCGTAGCCCAGTGTGAGACCCTCGAGACCAGTGTCCAGCAGCCTTTAGCATGGAGTGAGCCCTCAAACCCAGTCTCCTACTGCCCAGAGCCCAGAGCGAGACCCTCGACCCCAGTCTCCAACAGCCCGTATCTAAGTGTGAGACCCTCGAGACCAGACTCCAGCAGCCTTTAGCCTTTAGCCATGAGACTGGCAACTGCCTGTAGCCCGGTGTGATTCCCTTGACACCAGTCTCCAACTGCCCGTAGCTCAGAGTGAGACCCTCGACCCCAGTCTCCAGCAGTCAGTAGCCCGGTGTAAGACACTTGACCCCAGAAACCAGCAGCCTTGAGCGAGGTGTAACACCCTTGACCCAATCTCAAAATGCCATTAGCCTGGAGTGAGCCCATCGACCCCAGTCAGTCAGCTGCCTGTAGCCCACTGTCAGCCCCTTAATCCCAGTCCCCAAGAGCCCGTAGCTTGGTGTGAGACACTCGAGACCAGTGTCCAGCAGCCTTTATCATGGAGTGAGCCCTCAATCCCAGTCTCCAACTGCTCATAGCCTGGTGTGAGATCCTCGACCCCAGTCACCAGTCACCAGCCGACCGAAGCGTGGTGTTAGACCATCAAACCCAGATTCAGCAGTCCGTAGCCAGAGTGAGACGCTCAACCCCAGTCTCCAAAGCCCGTATCCAGGTCTGAGACCCTCAAGCCCAGACTCCAGCAGCCTTTTGTCTGGAGTGAAGCCCTCAACCCCAGTCTCCAACTGCCTGTAGCCCGGTGTGATACCCTTGACACCAGTCTCCAACTGCCCGTAGCCCAGAGAGAGACCCTCGACCCCAGTCTCCAGCAGTCAACAGCCTGGTGTGAGACCCTTGACCCCAGAAACCAGCAGCCTCGAGCGAGGAGTAACACCCTTGACCCAATCTCAAACTGCCATTAGCCCGGAGTGAGCCCATCGACCCCAGTTTCTCAGCTGCCCGTAGCCCGCTGTCAGCCCCTCGACCCCAGCCCCCAACAGCCCGTAGCCCAGTATGAGACCCTCAAGACCAGTGTCCAGCAGCCTTTTGCATGGAGTGAGCCCGCAAACCCAGTCTTCAACTGCCCATAGCCTGATGTGAGACCCTAAAGCCCAGTCACCAGCCGACCGAAGCATGGTCTTAGACCATCAAACCCAGATTCAACAGTCCGTAGCCCAGAGTGAGACCCTCGACCCCAGTTTCCAACAGCCCGTATCCCGGACGGTGTGAGACCCTCGTGTCCAGACTCCAGCAGCCTTCAGCCTGGAATGAGCCCCTCAACCCCAGTCTCCAACTGCCCATAGCCCGGAGTGTGACCCTCGACCTCAGTCTCCATCAGCCCGTAGCCCGGTGCGACACCCTCAACACGAGACCCCAGTAGCCAATATCACGGTGTGAGACCCTTGACCACAGTCACCAGCAGACCGAAGCGTGGAGTGAGACTATCAAACACAGAGTCCAGCAGACTGTAGCCCAAAGTGAGACCTGCGACCCCAATCTCCAACAGCCGTAGCCCGGTGTGACACCCTCGACCCCAGTCTCCAACAGCCCGTATCCCAGTGTGAGACCCTCGAGACCAGTGTCCAGCAGCCTTTAGCCTGGAGTGAGCCCCTCAACCCAGTCTCCAACTGCCCGTAGCCCAGAGTGAGAACCTCGACCCCAGTCACCAGCAGCGCATTACTAGGTGTAAGCCACTTGACCCCAGTCTCCAACAACCCGTAGGCCGGTGTGTGATCCTCAACCGCAGTCTGCAGCAGCCCTTAGGCTGGAGTAAGCCTCTCGACCACTGTCTCCAGCAGAACCAACCCCAGAGTGAGACCCTCGACCCCAATCTCCAACAGCCCGTAGCCCGAGTGTCACCTCAACCCCTGTCTCGATCAGCCTGTTGCCTCAACACCACACCCCAGTAGCCAATAGCCCGGTGTGAGACCCTCAACCCAAGTCTCCATCAGTCCAAAGCCTGGTGTGAGACCCTCTGCCCTTGTCACCACCATCCGTTAGTCTGGAGTGAGACACACGACCCCAGACACCAGCAGCTTTTAGCCTGGAATGAGACCCTTGACCCAGTCTCCAACAGCCCGTCACCCGGTGTGTAACCCAAAACCTCAGTCTGCAGCAGCCCTTAGGCTGAAGTCAATCTTGAGACCACAGTCGCCAGCAGAACCCATCCCAGAGTGAGACCCTCGACCCCAGTCTCCAACAGCCTGTAGCACAGTGTGAGACCCTTGACTCCAGTCTCCAGCAGCCCTTAGCCTGGATTTGCCATTTGACCCCAGACTCCAGCTGCCCGTAGCCGAGAGTCAGACCCTCGACCCCAGTTTCCAACAGCCCGTTGCCCGGTGTGAGACACTCAAACCCAGACTCAAGCAGCTTTGTCTCAAATGAGACCCTCAACCCCAGTCTCAAGCAGCCTTAGCCTGGAGTGAGCCGCTTGACCCCAGTCTCCAGCTGCCTGTAGCCAGGTGTCAGCCCTCGACCCCAGTCTCCAACAACCCGTAGCCCGGTTTGAGTCCCTCAACACCAGTCTTCAACTGCCCGTAGCCAGGAGTGAGAGCCTCGACCACAGTCACCAGCAGCCTTTAGCCGGAAGTGAGATCCTCGAATCAAGTCTCCAGCAGCCCGTAGCCCGGTGTCAGCTGCTCGACTCCAGTCTCAAGCAGCTAGCCTGGAGTGAGCTGCTCGACCCCAGTCTCCAGCTGCCTGTAGCCAGGTGTCAGCCCTCGACCCCAGTCCCAAGAAGCCCTTAGTCTGGAGTGAGCCCTTTGACCCCAGACTCCAGCTGCCCGTAGCCCAGAGTGATTCCCTCGACTCCAGTCTCCAACTGCCCGTAGCCAGGAGTGAGACCCTCGACCCCAGTCACCAGGAGCAATTAGTGAGGAGAAAGACCCTCGACCAAATCTCAAGATGTCTGTAGCCCGGAGTGATGCCCTCGACCCAAGTCTCCAGCAAAGCGTAACTTGGTGTAAGCCCCTTGACCTCAGTCTCCTGCAACCTTTAGATTGGAATGAGACCCTCGGCCCCAGTCTCCAACAGCCTTTAGCCGGATGTTAGACCCTCGACCACAATCTCCAACTTCACGGAGTCCGGAGTGAGCCCCTCAACCCCAGTCACCAGCAACGCATAACCTGGTGTAAACCCCTTGACCCCAGTCTCCAACCGCCTGTAGCCCAGTGTGTGACCCTCAACCGCAGTCTGCAGCAGCCCTTAGCTGGAGTAAGCCTTTCGACCAGTCTCTAGCAGAACCAACCCCAGAATGAGACCCTCGACCCCAGTCTCCAACAGCCCATCGCCCGGAGTGTGACCTTAACCACCGTCTCCATCAGCCCGTAGCCTCAACACAGACCCCAGTAGCCAATAGCCCGGTGTGAGACCCTCAACCCCAGTCCCCAACAGCCCGTAGCCTGGTGTGAGACCCTCGAGCCCAGTCTGCAGCAGCCTTTAGCCTGGTGAGCCACTCAACCCTTGTCACCAACTGCCTGTAGCATGGAGTGAGACCCTCGACCACAGTTTCAAGCAGCCCTGAATCTGGAGTGAGATCCTCGACACCAGTCTCCAACAGCCCCTACCCCGCTGTGAGACCCTCGACCACAGTCACCAGAAGCCTTTAGGCGGAAGTGAGATCCTCGAATCAAGTCTCCAGCAGCCTGTAGCCCGGTGTCAGCCCCTCGACTCCAGTCACCAACTCCTCATTGCCAGGAGTGAGACCCTCGACCCCAGTCTCCAGGTGCCCGTAGCCCAGTGTCAACCCATCGACCCCAGTCACCAGCAGCGCATTACTAGGTGTAAGGCCCTTGACCCCAGTCTCCAACCGCCTGTAGCTCGGTGTGTGACCCTCAACCGCAGTCTGCAGCAGCCCTTAGGCTGGAGTAAGCCTCTCGACCACAGTCTCCAGCAGAACCAACCCCAGAATGAGACCCTCGACCCCAGTCTCCAACAGCCCATCGCCCGGAGTGTGACCTCAACCCCCGTCTCCATCAGCCCGTTGCCTCAACACCACACCCCAGTAGCCAATAGCCGGGTGTGAGACCCTCGACCCCAGTCACCAGCAGCCTTTAGCCGGAAGTTAGACCCTCGACCACAATCTCCAACTGCACAGAGTCCGGAGTGAGCCCCTCGACCCCAGTCTCCAACTGCCCGTAGCCCGGAGTGAGAACCTCGACCCCAGTCACCACCCCTTGACCCCAGTCTCCAACAACCCGTAGGCCGGTGTGTGACCCTCAACCACAGTGTGCAGCAGCCCTTAGCTGGAGTAAGCCTCTCGACCACCGTTTCCAGCAGAACCAACCCCAGAGTGAGACCCTCGACCCCAATCTCCAACAGCCCGTAGCCCAGAGTGTGACCCTCAACCCCAGTCTCGGGGAGTCACGTGATGGAGTAGTGGCCGTTCAGGGAACTCCAGCCCTTTCCGGAAAAGTTTAAAAAAAATCTTTGGCTTGGCTTCGCAGACGAAGATTTATGGAGGGGGTAAAAAGTCCACGTCAGCTGCAGGCTCGTTTGTGGCTGACCAGTCCGATGCGGGACAGGCAGACACGATTGCAGCGGTTGCAAGGGAAAATTGGTTGGTTGGGGTTGGGTGTTGGGTTTTTCCTCCTTTGCCTTTTGTCAGTGAGGTGGGCTCTGCGGTCTTCTTCAAAGGAGGCTGCTGCCCGCCAAACTGTGTGGCGCCAAGATGCACGGTTTGAGGCGTTATCAGCCCACTGGCGGTGGTCAATGTGGCAGGCACCAAGAGATTTCTTTAGGCAGTCCTTGTACCTTTTCTTTGGTGCACCTCTGTCACGGTGGCCAGTGGAGAGCTCGCCATATAATACGATCTTGGGAAGGCGATGGTCCTCCATTCTGGAGACGTGACCCATCCAGCGCAGCTGGATCTTCAGCAGCGTGGACTCGATGCTGTCGACCTCTGCCATCTCGAGTACCTCGACGTTAGGGGTGTGAGCGCTCCAATGGATGTTGAGGATGGAGCGGAGACAACGCTGGTGGAAGCGTTCTAGGAGCCGTAGGTGGTGCCGGTAGAGGACCCATGATTCGGAGCCGAACAGGAGTGTGGGTATGACAACGGCTCTGTATACGCTTATCTTTGTGAGGTTTTTCAGTTGGTTGTTTTTCCAGACTCTTTTGTGTAGTCTTCCAAAGGCGCTATTTGCCTTGGCGAGTCTGTTGTCTATCTCATTGTCGATCCTTGCATCTGATGAAATGGTGCAGCCGAGATAGGTAAACTGGTTGACCGTTTTGAGTTTTGTGTGCCCGATGGAGATGTGGGGGGGCTGGTAGTCATGGTGGGGAGCTGGCTGATGGAGGACCTCAGTTTTCTTCAGGCTGACTTCCAGGCCAAACATTTTGGCAGTTTCCGCAAAGCAGGACGTCAAGCGCTGAAGAGCTGGCTTTGAATGGGCAACTAAAGCGGCATCATCTGCAAAGAGTAGTTCACGGACAAGTTTCTCTTGTGTCTTGGTGTGAGCTTGCAGGCGCCTCAGATTGAAGAGACTGCCATCCGTGCGGTACCGGATGTAAACAGCGTCTTCATTGTTGGGGTCTTTAAAAAAAATACACAAAACACAAAGGTACAAGAATAAAAATTTAAACAAAGTAAAAGTAAAGGTGGGAAGAAAATGGCAGCGAAGAAAGAAAAGTCGAAAGCAACGGGAAGAAAGAAGAAGAAAGAACGTCGGAAGAAGAAGGTGAAGGCCTTACCTGTCCGAGGAGGCCCGCCGCGGAGAGAGAAGCCCGCTCCCTAAGGTCAGTGGAAGTCCCGAGCTCGGGACTACAAAAATGGCTCGCGGAGCCAAGTAAAAGTGCGCAACCGCGCATGAAAAAAAAACACTGACGGGAGGGGGGACCAGCTGAGGAGTCGATCTCCACAGCTGAGGATGACAGCTGCAACACAGCAACAGGAAGAGAACATAGAAAACAACGAAAACAAGAAAGAAGAGAGAAAAAGAAAACAAGGAAACAACAGATGACCAACCCAGAGGAAGAAGAAGAAGAACATAGAGAAATGGAAGAAGAAGGGAAAGGCAAGACAATGGATATTTTTAAAGAATATATGGAATCAGTAAAAGAATGGCAATTACAAGAATTTAGTGAAATAAAAAGAAGAATTAAAAGTGCAGAAGAAAAAATGAATAGAATAGAGATGGTCATGTCAGATATAGGAAAAAGAGTGGACAAGGTGGAAGAACGAGAAACAGCCGCAGAAATGGAAGTAGAGGACTTAAAAAAGAAATTAGAAGAATCTAATAAAAAAGTTAAAGAGACACAAGAGCTGTTAGCTCATAAGATAGATATAATGGAAAATTATAATAGAAGAAATAATATAAAGATAGTGGGCCTTAAGGAAGATGAAGAAGGCAAGAATATGAGAGAATTTATAAAAGATTGGATCCCCAGGGTCCTAGGAAGACCAGAACTACAGGAAGAAATGGAAATAGAGAGGGCACATAGAACATTAACCCCGAAACCACAGCCACAACAAACACCAAGATCCATTTTAGTAAAATTCTTAAGATATATAACAAGAGAAAATATATTGGAGAAAGCAATGAAGAAAATAAGAGAAGACAAAAAGCCACTGGAATACAAAGGTCAAAAAAATTTTTTCTATCCAGACATAAGTTTTGAACTCCTGAAGAAGAGAAAGGAGTTTAATACAGCAAAAACAATCCTATGGAAAAAAGGATATAAATTTATGCTAAAGTACCCAGCGGTACTTAAAATAGTTATTCGAGGGCAGCAAAACAGACTATTCTTGGATCCGGAGGAAGCACGAAAATTTGCAGAACAACTACAAAACAGGCAGAGAGATGAAGACATGTAACGAGAGTAAAAATGACCACGAACTATATGTATGTGTGTATATGGGTATGCAAGACAGAGTAAGAAAAACAGAATATAAAGCTAGAATATTATCGGACCACTCACCCCTGATATTGACAATAGAGTTAGAGGACATCCCTCCAAGAATGTATAGATGGAGATTAAACCCCATGTTACTTAAAAGGCAGGATTTTAGAGAATTCATTGAAAGACAAATTAAAATGTACTTTGAAATAAATACAGAATCAGTTAAAGATAAGTTTATGCTATGGGATGCAATGAAAGCGTTCATTAGAGGGCAAATAATAAGTTATGTAACCAAGATGAAGAAGGACTATAATCAGGAAACCGAGCAGTTGGAAAGGGAAATAGTAAATATAGAAAAAGAATTAGCAATGGAGGAAGATACAACTAAAAGAAGAGAATTGGCAGATAAAAAAATAAAATATGAAACACTACAAACATATAAGGTGGAGAAAAATAAAATGAAGACAAAACAGAAATATTATGAACTAGGGGAAAAAACGCATAAAATTCTAGCATGGCAGCTTCAGACAGTCACCAGGAGCCTTTAGCGAGGAGTAAGACCCTCGACCCAATCTCAAAATGTCTGTAGCCCAGAGTGAGCCCTTCGACCCCAGTCACCAGCAGCGCATAACCAGGTGTAAGCCCCTTGACCCCAGTCTCCAACAGCCCGTAGCCCGGTGTGTGACCCTCAACCACAGTCTGCAGCAGACCTTAGGCTGGAGGAAGCCTCTCGACCACAGTCTCTAGCCGAACGAAGCGTGGTGTTAGACCATCAAACACAGAGTCCAGCAGACCATAGCACAGAGTGAGACCCTCGTCCCCAGACTCCAACAGCCTGTAACTGGTGTGAGACCCTCGAGCCCAGTCACCAGCAGCCCATAGCCCAATGTGAGACCCTCGTCTCCAGTCTCCAGGAGCCTTTAGCCTGGAATGAGACCCTCGAGCCCAGTCTCCAACAGCCCGTCGCCCGGTGTGTAACCCAAAACCTCAGTCTGCAGCAGCCCTTAGGCTGGTGTCATCCTCGTGACCACAGTCTCCAGCAGAACCCATCCCAGAGTGAGACCCTCGACCCCAGTCTCCAGCAGCCTTTAGCCTGGAGTTAGCCATTTGACCCCAGACTCCAGCTGCCTGTAGCCGAGAGTCAGACCCTCGACCCCAGTTTCCAACAGCCCGTTGCCCGGTGGGAGACACTCAACCCCAGACTCAAGCAGCCTTAGCCTGGAGTGAGCCGCTTGACCCCAGACTCCAGCTGCCCGTAACCCAGAGTGATTCCCTCGACCCCAGTCTCCAATAACCCATACCCCGGTGTGAGCCCCTCGACACCAGTCTCCAACTGCCCGTAGCCAGGAGTGAAACCCTCGATCCCAGTCTCCAGCTGCCCATAGCCGGGTGTGAGACCCTTGACCCCAGTCACCAGGAGTAATTAGCGAGGAGAAAGACCCTTGACCAAATCTCAAAATGTCTGTAGCCCGGAGTCATCCCCTCGACCCCAGTCTCCAGCAGTCTTTAGCCTGGTGAGCTCCTCAACCCTAGTCTCCAACTGCCCGTAGCACGGGGTGAGACCTTTGACCACAGTTTCAAGCAGCCCTGAAGCTGGAGTGAGACCCTCGACCCCAGTCACCAGCAGCATTTAGCCGGAAGTGAGACCATTGACCACAGTCTACAAATGCCCACAGCCAGAGAGAGCCCCTTGACCCAAGTCCCCAGTCTCCAACAGCCCGTAGCCCGGAGTGTGACCCTCAACCCCAGTCTTCAACAGCCCCTACCCCGGTGTGAGACCCTTGACCCCAGTCACCAGCAGCCTTTAGACGGAAGTGAGACCCTCAACATCATCAGCCCAAAGCCTGGTGTGAGACCCTCTGCCCATGCCACCACCATCCGTTAGTCTGGAGTGAGACACACGACCCCAGACACCAGCAGCTTTTAGCCTGGAGTGAGACCATAGTCCCCAGTCTCCAACAGCCCGTAGCCCATAGCCCGGTGTGAGTCCCTCAACCCCAGTCACCAGCAGACCGAAGCGTGGAGTGAGACCATCAAACACAGAGTCCAGCAGACCGTAGCCCAAAGTGAGACCCTCGAACCCAGTCTCCAACAGCCTGTAGCCTGGTGTGAGACCCTCGAGCCCAGACTCCAACAGCCTGTATCCCGGTGTGAGACCCTCGAGCCCACACTCCAGCAGCCTTTAGCCTGGAGTGAGCCCCTCAACCCCAGTCTCCAACTGCCCGTAGCCCAGAGTGAGACCCTCGACCCCAGTCTCCAGCATCACGTAGCCCGGTGTGAGACACTGGACCCCATAAACCAGCAGCATTTAGCGAGGAGTAACACCCTCAACCAAATCTCAAAATGCCTGTAGCCTGGAGTGAGCCCATCGACCGCAGTCTCCAGCTGCCCGTAGCCCGGTGTCAGCCCCTCGACGCCAGTCTCCAACAGCCCATAGGTTGGTGTGAGACTCGCGACATCAGACTCCAACTGCCCGCAGCCTGGAGTTTGACCCTTGACGCCAGTCTCCATCAGCCTGTAGCCCGTTGTGAGACACTCAACACCAGACCCCAGTAGCCCATAGTCCTGTGTGAGCCCCTCAACCCCAGTCTCCAACTGCCCGTAGCCCAGAGTGAGACCCTCGACCCCAGTCTCCAGCACCACGCAGCCCGGTGTGAGACACTTGACCCCAGAAACCAGCAGCGTTTAGCAAGGAGTAACACCCTCAACCAAATCTCAAAATGCCTGTAGCCTGGAGTGAGCCCATCGACCGCAGTCTCCAGCTGCCCGTAGCCCGGTGTCAGCCCCTCGACGCTGGTCTCCAACAGCCCATAGGTTGGTGTGAGACTCGTGACATCAGACTCCAACTGCCCGTAGCCTGGAGTTTGACCCTTGACGCCAGTCTCCATCAGCCTGTCGCCCGTTGTGAGACCCTCAACACCAGACCCCATTAGCCCATAGTCCTGTGTGAGACCCTCGACCCCAGTCACCAGCAGACCGAAGCGTGGAGTGAGACCATCGAACACAGAGTCCAGCAGACCGTAGCCCAGAGTGAGACCCTCGATCCCAGTCTCCAACAGCCTGTATCCCGGTGTGAGACCCTCAACTCCAATCTCCAGCGGCCTGTAGCGTGGTGTGAGACCCTACACCCAATTCACCATGAGCATTTAGCAAGGAGTAAGACCCTCAACCCAATCTCAAAATGTATGTAGCCCGGAAAGTTTCCTCAACCCCAGACTCCAACAGCCCCAACCCCGGTGTGAGACCCTCAACCCCAGTCACCAGCAGCCTTTAGCTGGATGTGAGACCCTCGAACCCAATCTCCAGCTGTACGGAGTCCGGAGTGAGCCCCTTGAGCCCAGTCCCCAGCAGCCCATAGCCCGGTGTGAGACCGTCGACCTCAGTCTCCAACAGCCTGTATCCCGGTGTGAGACCCTCGAGCCCACACTCCAGCAGCCTTTTGCCTGGAGTGAGCCCCTCAACCCCAGTCACCAACGACCCCAGTCTCCAGCACCCCGTAGCCCAGAGTGAGATCCTCGACCCCAGTCTCCAGCACCCCGTAGCCCGGTGTGAGACCCTCAACACCAGACCCCATTAGCCCATAGTCCTGTGTGAGACCCTCGACCCCAGTCACCAGCAGACCGAAGCGTGGAGTGAGACCATCGAACACAGAGTCCAGCAGACCGTAGCCCAGAGTGAGACCCTCGATCCCAGTCTCCAACAGCCTGTATCCCGGTGTGAGACCCTCAACTCCAATCTCCAGCGGCCTGTAGCGTGGTGTGAGACCCTACACCCTTTAGTGAGGAGTAACACCCTCAACCCAATCTCAAAATGCCTGTAGCCCAGAGTGAGCCCATCGATCCCAGTCTCCACCTACCCGTAGCCAAGAGTGAGACCCTCAACCCCAGTCACCAGCAGCCCCTCGACGCCAGTCTCCAACAGCCCGTAGGCCGGTGTGAGACTCTCGACACCAGGCTCCAACTGCCTGTAGCCTGGAGTGTGACCCTTGACACCAGTCTCCATCAGCCTGTAGCCCGTTGTGAGACCCTCAACACCAGATCCCAGTCTCCAATAGCCTGTATCCTGGTGTGAGACCCTCGAGCCCATACTCCAGCAGCCTTTAGCCTGGAGTGAGCCCCTCAACCCCAGTCTCCAACTGCCCGTAGCCCAGAGTGAGATCCTCAACCCCAGTCTCCAGCACCCCGTAGCTCGGTGTGAGACCCTTGACCCCAGTAACCAGCAGCCTTTAGCGAGGAATAACACCCTCAACCAAATCTCAAAATGCCTGTAGCCCTGAGTGAGCCCATCAATCCCAGACTCCAGCAGACCGTAGCCCGGTGTGAGACCCTCGACCCCAGTCTCCAGCGGCCCGTAGCGCAGTGTGAGACCCTTGACCCCAGTCACCAGGAGCATTTAGCGAGGAGTAAGACCCTCGACTCAATGTCAAAATGTCTGTAGCCCGGAGTGTTCCCTTGACCCCAGACTCCAACAGCCCCAACCCTGGTGTGAGACCCTCGACTCCAGTCACCAGCAGCCTTTAGCCGGAAGTGAGACCCTCGAACCCAATCTCCAGATGCACGGAGTCCAGAGTGAGCCCCTCGACCCCAGTCTCCAACAGCTTGTATCCCGGTGTGAGACCCTCGAGCCCACACTCCAGCAGCCTTTAGCCTGGAGTGAGCCCCTCAACCCCAGTCTCCAACTGCCCGTAGCCCAGAGTGAGACCCTCAACCTCAGTCTCCAGCACCCCGTAGCCCGGTGCGAGACCCTTGATCCCAGTAACCAGCAGCCTTTAGCGAGGAGTAACACCCTCAACCCAATCTCAAAATGCCTGTAGCCCGGAGTGAGCCCATCGATCCCAGTCTCCAGCTACCCGTAGCCCGGTGTCAGCCCCTCAACCCCAGTCTCCAACAGCCCGTAGGCCGGTGTGAGACCCTCGACCCCAGTCACCAGCAGACCGAAGCATGGAGTGAGACCATTAAACACAGAGTCCAGCACCGTAGCCTAGAGTGAGACCCTCGACACCAGTCTCCAGCTACCCGTAGCCCATTGTGAGACCCTCGACCCCAGTCACCAGCAGACCAAAGCGTGGAGTGATACCATCAAACACGGAGTCCAGCAGACTGTAGCCCAAAGTGAGACCCTGACCCCAATCTCCAACAGCCCTTAGCCTGGTGTTAGCCGCTCGACCCCTTCCCCATAGTGTGCATGGGTTTCTCTCTCAAGCCACCAACAGCCCTGCAGCTGTGTGTATGCTGCAGCCGCAAAGCGTTTAGCTGATATGTGCCGCCGTGCTCACCATGGTCATATCCTCTGCTTCTCCTTCTCAGACGTGGGGAAGGGTATAGTGGAATGTATTCCCCCATTCTTGGTGCCCTGTGCCAGTCCTCCATTTTCATGGCGTCTGCAACCCTTCAAGGCTGCTGCCGAACACAGGTTCTGCCACCTAGGGCGCAGAACCTCTGCTGGTGTTTGATTTTTAACCTTAACCCAAGATCCAGTCACAATGATGGTCGATTGGGGATCTCCACTGGGAGATCCCTGTCACTGACGCGGCTGGAGCCGAGGTGGTGATGGAAGTTTGTGTCCGCTCTCTCCAACATGGAGAAGGCTGCAGTGGGTACACCGGATGCAGTCGCCAGCTCTGGCGGTCACATGATTGCAGTGTTGCTGCACCTCGAAGGGCTTTTTGGCGTCCTGGATGGTGGGGAGGGAGGTAGTGTGGGCACATCCCCTGCAGCCACAATGGGAAGGTGCTGTGGGGGAGGATGGGTGAGGAGTGAGGAGTGGACGAGGGAGTCATGGAGGGGGCGATCCCTGCCGAAGGACAGGAGGGGAAGACGTGTGTGGTGGTGGGATCGTGTTGGAGGAGACTGAAATTTCAGAGGGTACTTGGTTCTCTGTGGAGGGTGGTTGGCCAAGGCAGATGAGCGGGAAATGGAGGAGGTGTGGGTGGGTGAGGGCTGAGTAGGGGTTTTGTTTGAAGATGAGGTGCGGTTCCTCCGATTTGTGTGCAGTCTCCGCCTGGCCGTGCATGAGACTGCAGACAGACACATCGGGGTGGGGAATTGAAATGGGTGGCTATTGCAGTGGGCAGACCCCAGGTGGTCGATGAAGTGATCTCCCAATCAGCGTCCAGTCTCCCAGATGCATCACATGAATGAATTGGATTAGGTGCCGTGCATCTAAGTTCGCTGCTGACACCATATTGAGTGGAAAAACAAATTGTTTAGTGGGTATGGAGAGTCCGTCAGGAGGTATGGATAGGTTCAGTGTGTGGGCAGATGGGAGTATAACGTTGGTCAATGTAAGAGTATCCACTTTGGAAGGAAAAAATGGCAGATCAGATTATTATGCAGCCTGTTACCGTGCAGAGGGACTTGGGAGAGCTTGTGCATGAATCGCAAAAGGCTGGTTTGCAGGTGCAGGAGGCTGTCGAGAAGGAAGATGGAATGTTGCCTTTCATTGCTGGAGGGATTGAGTTTTGGAACAGGGAGGTCCTTGCAAGGCCGCATCTGGAAGACTGCGGGCAGTTTGGGTCTCCTGCCTTGAGGAAGGATGGACTTCTACACCCAATTGGATGACAGTAACACCAAAGAACCATCCCTTTCTCACCCCCACATCCCCTGATGATACCGTCCTGTCCGTATCTGAGGGTGACGAGCGGGCTGCCCTCAGGAGAGTGAATACACAGAAAATATCTGGGCTGGTTGGAGTTCCTGGTTGAGCATTAAAGATCTTGGCAGACGAATTTACCAATGTGTACACGGATATCTTCAGTATCTCACTCCAGCAGGTGGTACCATTGCCAACGAAGAGTGCGGTGACCCGGCTTAACGACTATCAGCCTGTAGCACTTACATCAACAGTGATGAAGTGTTTTGAGAGACTGGTGATGAAGCAGATCAGCTCCTGTCTGAGCTGTGACGTGGATCCGTTCCAGTTCACCTACGCAGATCTACGGCAGCTGCCATCTCATTGGCTCTACACAAAGCCCTGGGACACCTGGACAGCAAAGATGCATCAGGATGTTCTTTATAGACTGCAGTTCGACATTTAACACCATTGTCCCCTCAAAATTGATCAGCAGACTCCAAGACCTGGGACTCTACACCCCCACTCTGTAATTGGATCCTGGATTTCCTCACCTCCAGACCACAATCAGTGAGGATTGGTAAGAACATCTCCTCCTCAATCTCCATCAGTATCAGGGCACCACAGGGCTGTGTTCTTAGCCCCTGCTCTACTCACTTTACACCTATGTCTGCGTAGCTCGGTTCGACAATAACACCATCTACAAATTTGCCAACGATCCCACGGTAGTGGGTTGAATAAAGGAAGGGGATGGGTCATTGTATAGGAGGGAGATTGAAAACTTGGGGCCCCAACAACAACCTCTCACTCAATTTCACCAAAACTAAGGAGAAACCCTGGTAAATTTCTCGAGGTGAGGTGGAAAGTCTGCTGATCAGCTGAATCAACCCATACCCCTGAGTGTAAAGCCCTCCAAAAGGTAGTGGACATAGCCCAGGACATCACAGGCAAAACCCTTCCCACTGTTGAGAACATCTAGGGGGAATGCTGCCATCAGAGAGCAGCTGAATCATCAGAGACCCACACCACCCAGCACACGCTCTGTTCTCACTGCTGCTGTTAGGAAAGAGGTATCGGTGCAACAAGACTTGCACCCCAGGTTCAGGAACAGCTGCTCCCCCTCCACCATCAGATTCCTCAACAACAAACTCAATCAGGGGCTTATTTAAGGACTTGCACGTGCACTTTGTTGATTTTCTTTGTTCTCTCTGTATTGTGCAGCCAGTTTGTTTACATTTGTTATCTGTTTACAGGTCGGAAGAGCTACAGCCATTCAGCCCCTCTAGTCTGTGCTGACCATCATCTCCCTAATCCCATTGACCTTTTCCCACTCCATCACCCTCCAGGCCTCTCCCATCCATGTATCGATCTGATTTATTCTTAAAACATGATCGAGCCCGTGTTCACCACCCTCGTTCCACACTCCCACCGCCCTCTGAATTTCAAACTTTCCCCTCACGTTCCCCCTAAACCTTTCCCTCTTCAGCCTAAAACTACAACCCTTTGTATTGATCTCCCCCGATCTAAGTGGGAAAAGCCTCCTCACGTCCACTCTGTCTACACCCCTTGTAATCTTGTAAACCTCGATCAAATCTCCCCTCATTCTTCTTCACTCCAGGGAATAAAGTCCAAACCTGTTTAACCTGTCTCTGTAACTCAGTCCCTGAAGTCCGGGCAACATCCTAGTAAATCCTCTCTGCCCTCTTTCTATCTTACTGATAACCTTCCTGTTGTTCGGTGCCCAGAACTGCACACAATTCTCCCAATTTGCCCTCAACAATGTCTTAAACAACTTCAACATAACATCCCAACTCCTGAACTCAATACTTTGCCAAAGTATTTGGCCAATAAAGGCCAAGATGCCAAAAACTCTCTTTACAACCCTGTCCACCTGCGACACCATCTTCAGGGATATATATATATATATATATATATATATATAAAATCAATTTCCATGTTTACGCTGGACTTTCTGCACTACCAGTTAGTGGTAATTCTGCCATGCCTGCAGGATAAAAGAATTTCAGGGTTGGACGTAACGTCATGTACTGTGACAATAAATGTAAAATCTGTACTGGCTGGAATTTGAAAGAATCTTTGAGAAACGTATAAAATTATGAAAAGTGACAATAACATAGAGGCGGATAAGTTGTTCCCATTGGTAGGGAGACGAAAACTAGGGAACAGAGTCTCAGGATCCAGGGGAGTAGATTTAGAACCGAGATGCTTTTCCCAGAGGGTGGGGTATCTGTGGGATTCACTGCCCATTGAAGCAGTGGAGGCGACCTCAGTAAATAGATTTATGAAAGCTTTTTACATCGTCGGGGAACGAAGGGATGTGGAGAAAAGGCAGGTTGGTGGAGATGAGCCTCTAGTCAGATCAGCCACTATCTCATTGAAGGGTGGAGCAGGGCTCGACGAGACGGATGGCCAATTTATGCTCCTAGTTCTTGTGTATCGCTGTTCTACAAACACGCGAGGATGGAAGGAGAAAATAGATAATTCTTCCAGGCAGCAGCACCGCATCCTGGAAAATGTGCATCACTTCTGTCATTTCCACGAGGTTTTGAGAGCAAAGGCGTCTCAAATGTCAGTTACTTAACGGTGTGGATGATAGAGGGACCTTAGGGTCCAAATATATACGTCCCTCAAGGACGCCGCGCAGGTTGATAGGATCGTTAAGAAGGCAAATGGGACGTTGAGCTTCAGTAGTCAGGGGATTGAGTTCAGGAGTCGAGAGGTAATGTCACAACTCTTCAAATCTCTGGTGATACCATACTTAGTGTTCAGTTCTGGTCGCCTCGTTACAGGAAGAATGTGGACAGTGTGGAGAGGGGGCAGAAGAGATTCACCAGGATTGGGAAACAAGTTTAATGAGGCAACGTGAGCAGAGCCAGGACTTTTCTCTTTGGAAGGATGAGAGGAGACTAGATCGAGGTCAACAAGATTCTGAGAGGCGTCGATCGGGTGGATGGCCAGCGCTTGTTTCCCAGACACCAGAGGACGTCGGTACAAAGTGGAGGGAGGGAAGTTTAGGGGGAAGTTTCTTTACACAGAGAGTTGTGGGGCCCTGGAATGTCTCGCTGGTGGGGGGGGGGGGTTTGGTGGTGGAGGCTGGAAGATTGGGGGCATTTAAGAGACTCTTAGACACATGGATGGAAGATTAATGGAAGGTTATGGAGTAGGAGTTGAAAGCCACCCCGAGGTGCTGTGAGAAGAGAGGTTCGCGGGGAAGTTTGTGGGCTGCTGAGATAGAGGGGTCTTTCCCCAGGGAGCTGGTGTCTGTGGGATGTAGAGGAGGCCCCAGATTCATATTTAGGTGGATGTCCCTCTCGCAAAGCACAGGGGCCCCTCAGTGAGCCGAGCACAGGACAGAGCTCCCTCACTGACCATCCCACAGCATGGGACTTTCTTATCACCCTCTCCCACAGCAAGGAGCTCCCTCATCAGCCCCTCCCACAGCAAGAAGCTCCCTCACTGACTGCTCAATATCAAGGAGCTCCCTCACCACCCCTCCCAGAGCACAGAGCTCCCTCACCTACCCTTCCACAGCGCGGAGTTCCCTCACCACCCCTCCCATGGTTTACCCTGAATAAAAAGAGGGGTTGGGCAGTGAAGTCAATTTTATTTGGGGTTGAAGGGTAAACACTGGAACATTCTGCTCACGCATCCGAGATGGGATCCATTCTGAATTACCCTGCACCGTCCACACTCAACCAGTGGAGTCATCCGGGTCTGGGGGAGAGAGTGGGGAGAGAGAGAAGGGGGAGCGAGGGGGGGGGAAAGAGAGGGGGGAGTGAGGGGAGAGAGAGAGAGAGGGGGGAGGGAGAGGGGGAGAGGGGTGGTTAGAGAGCAGAGAAAGAAGGGGAGAGAGGGGGTTAGAGAAAGGGGAGAGAGATGGGGAGAGAGAGGGGGAGACATGATGTTGGGTGGGGGAGGAAGACCCAGGATGATGGAGACTATCGGAGAGTGAGTAGGACACTCACCCCACTCCCCTCTCCCCCTCACTCTATCCCCTCCCTCCCTCCTCTTCCTACTCCCATCTCTCCCCTCCCTATCTGCACTTCCCCTCCCTCCCCACTCTACCTCCTCCCCTCGCTCCTTTCCCCCTCCCCTCTCTCCCCCTCCCTCTCCCCCTCCCCCCCTCCCCCCCTCCTCCCCCCTTATATTTCTCCCCCTCTCTCCCCCGGGCTACTCTGCCCCCCCCACCCCCTCCTCCTTCCATCACCCCTATCAGACGGGGAAGCACACAGAGCAACACTCCAGGCAGACCTCCAGGCAGTCTGCAGTGCCGCAGCACTCCCGCAGCAGGGCACAGGCACCCCCGCAGTCCTCCGCACCGTCCCCGGCTCCGCGGCAGCAGCAGGCAGGTGCCCCCGGCTCCACTCCCAGCCACGGGGCGCCACAGTCCACGGTCCCGCAGAACGAGAACAGCTGGCAGAAGAGGCATGCAAGGACACAGTGCAGGCAGCAGTCTGTCGGAGAGAGAGGGGAAGGGAGAGAGGGGAGAGGGAGGGAGAAGGAGAGAGGAGGGGGGAATGGGAGAGAGGGATAGAGAGTGGGGGAGAAAGAGGGAGAAGGGGATGGGAGAGAGGGATAGAGAGAGGGGAGGGGGAGAAAGAGGGGGAGGGAAAGTGGAGGAGGGGAGAGAGGGGAGAAGGAGGAGGGGGGATCGGGATGGGAGAGAGAGAGAGAGAGTGAGAGAGAGAGAGAGAGAGAGGGAGAGAGGGGAGGAGAGAGAGAGGGAGGGGGAGCGAGAGGACGAGTGAGGGGGAAGAGAGGGGAGGGGAGGGGAAGAGGAAGGGGGATGGGGATAGAGATGACGAGAGAGAATAGGGAATGGAAGGGGTGAGCGGGAGATTGACGTGGGAGGAAGGCAGAGATGAGAAGTTAGCCATCCCCATGGGGGAACCCAGGCCCCAGTTCGCTGAATCTGGAACCCGCAAGGACTCTAGGTCAGTGTTTGAACAATCAGTGCAGTACTATGGCAAAGTTGTGTGCACGCATTTGTGTGTGTGTGTTTGTGTGCATGTCTGTATTTGTGTATGTTTGTGTCAGTGTATATGTAAGTCTGTGTGTGATTATGCTTGTGTGTGTACGTGCATGCACGTGTGTAAGTGTGTGTGTGTCTGTGTGTCCATCTGTGTCTGTGTGTGAGTGCATGTGTGTGTGTGTTGGTTGTTGTGTCTATGTATGTGAGCATGTGTGTCAGTGTGTGCGTGTGTGTGCGTGTGCATGCATGTGTGTGTGGTGTGTGAGTTTGAGTGTGAGTTGGTGTTTTTATGTGTGTGAGTGTGAGTTTTTGTGTCTGAGTTTGTGCATGAGTGAGTATTTGTGTGAGTCTGTGACTGAGTTTGTGTGCATACGAGTTTGTATGTGCATAAGTGTGAATTTGTGTGTGAGTGGGTGTGAGTGTGAATTTGCATGGGTGTGTGTATGAGTGTAAGTTTGTGTGTCTGTGTGAGTTTCTGTGAGTGTGAGTTTGTGTGAGTTTATGAGTGTGTGTGTGAGTTTCTGTGTGTTAGTGTGAGTTTGTGTGAGTGTGAATTTGTGTGTGTGTGTGTTTGCATGGATTAGTGTAAGTTTATTAGTGTGTGTTTGTGTGCATGAGTCTAGGTTTGTGTCTGTGTGAGTTTGTGTGAGTGGGAGTTTTTGTATCCGAGTTTGTGTGTGTGAGTGAATTTGTGTGCATTTGTGTGTGTAAGTGTGAGTTTGTGTGTGTTTGTATATGTGTTGAGCGAATGTGAATTTGTGCGTGTGAACGTGTGCCAGTGTGAGATTGTGTGTGAATTTGTGAGTGTGTGTGTTTGCATGCATGAGTGTAAATTTATGTGTGTCTGTGTGAGTTTTTGTGACTGAGAGTTTCTGATTGTGAGTGTGAGTTTGTGTGTATATGAGTTTGTGGGTGTGAGTTTATGAGTGTGAGTGTATGTAAGTTTCTGTATGTGTGAGGGTGAATTTGTGTATGTGAATGTGTGTGAGGGTGAGTTTGTGTGTGTGTTTTTGTGTGAGTGAGTTTGTGTGTCTGCATGTGAGTTTGTGTTTTTGTGTGTGATTGTGAGTTTATGGTGTGAGTTTATGAGTGTATGTGTGTGAATTTTTGTGTCTGAGTGTGAGTTTGTGTGTGTGAGTTTGTGTGTATGAGTGTGTTTTTCTGCTTGAATTTGTGCATGTGAGTGTGAATTAGTGTGTGTCTATGTGGGTGCAAGTTTATGTGTGCATGTTTGTGAGTGTGAGTTTGTGAGTTTTGTGTGTGTGTGTGTGAGTTTGTGGGTGTGAGTGTGTTTGTGAGTGTGAATTTGTGTGAGGGTGAGTTTGTGTGTGTGCATATGTGTTTTGGTGAGTTTCTGTGAGCGTGTGTGTGTGTGTTTTTGTGTCTGAGCGAGTTTGTGTGTGTTTGAGTATGTGTGTGTGTCTGTCAGCGTAAGTTTGTTTTTTGTTTGTGTGTGAGTATGAGTTTGTGCATGTGTGAGTTTGTGTGTGAGTCTGTGTGAATTAGTGGGTGTGTGTTTGTGTGTGTGTGAATTTGTGTGTGTCTGCGTGTATGAGGGAGTTTGTGGGTGAGTGTGAATTTGTGTGTCTGAGTGTGAGTTTGTGTTTGTGTGTGAGTTTGAGTGTGTCTATGACTGTGAGTTTGTATGCATGTGAGTTTGTGTGTGCACGAGAGTTTGTGTGTGAGTGTGTGTGCAAGTGTGAGTTTGTGTGTGTGTGTTTCAGTGTGAGTTTGTGTGAATGTGAATTTGTGTGGGTGTGTGTTTGTGTACATGAGCGTAAGTTTGTGTGTGAATTTGTGTGTGTGCATGAGTGTGTGTTTGCATGCATGAGTATTGTGTGTGGGTGAGAGTGTGAGTTTGTGTGTGAGTGTGATTTTGTGTGTATGTACGTATGTGTTTGCGTGTGAGTTTGTGTGTGTGTTTGTATATGTGTGAATTTTTGCATCTGAGTGTGAGTTTGTGTGAGTGAAAGTTTATGTGTGTGAATTTGTGTGTATGTGTGATTTTTCTGTCTGAGATTGAGCATGTGAATGTAACTTTGTGTGCAAGCAAGTTTGTGTGTGCATGAGTGAGAGTTTGTGTGTGTGCAAGTATGAGTGTGTGTAAGTTTGAGAGTGAGTTTCTCTGTGTGTGTGAATGTGTGTGAGGGTGTTTGTGTGAGTTAATGGGTGTGTTTGAGTGTGTGTGTCTGTGTGTATGAGTGAGTTTGTGGGTGAGTGTGAATTTGTGTGTGTATATTGTGTGTCTGAGTGTGAGTTTGTGTTTGTCTGTGAGTGTGAGTTTGTGTGTATCTGTGACTGTTTATATGCATGTGAGTTTGTGTGTGCATGAGTTTGTGTGTAAGTGTGATTTTGTGTGTATGTCAGTATGTGTGTGTGTGTTCCTGTGTGTGGGTATGTGTGTGTCTGTCTGTGTGCGGTGTGTGAGTGTGAGTTTGTGTGTGTGAGTTGGTGTGTGTTTGAGTTTGTGCGTGTGAGTTTTTGTGTCTGAGTTTGTGCATGAATGTATTTGTGTGAGTCTGTGACTGAGTTTGTGTGCATGAGTGTGAGTTTCTGTGTATGCATGAGTGTAGGTTTGTGTCTGTGTGAGTTTGTGTGAGTGTGTTTTTGTGTGTGAGTTTGTGTGCATTTGTGTGTGTGAGAGTTTGTATATGTGTTGAATGAATGTGTTTGTGTGTGTGCCAGTGTGAGTTTGTGTGAGTGTGTGTTTGCATGCATGATTGTAAATTTGTGTGTGTCTGTGTGTTTCTGTGAGTGAGAGTTTCTGTGTGTGAGTTTGTGTGTGTATGAGTTTGTGGGAGTGTTTATGAATGTGAGTGTGTGGGGGTGAGTTTGTGTGTGAGATTTGTGTCTGAGTGAGTTTGTGTATGTGAGTTTGTGTGTCTGTGCATGTGAGTTTGTGTTTTTGTGTGAGTGTGAGTTTATGGTGTGAGTATGAGTGTGTGTGTGTTTGTGTGAATTTGTGTGTGTGTCTGTGTGTATGAGGGAGTTTGTGGGTGAGTGTGAATTTGTGTGTGAATATTGTGTGTCGGAGTGTGAGTTTGTGTTTGTGCATGTGTGAGTTTGAGTTTGTGTGTATATGTGACTGTTTGTATGCGTGTGAGTTTGTGTGTGCATGAGTGTGTGTGTAAGTGTGAATTTGTGTGTATGTCAGTGTGTGTGTGTTCCTGTGTGTGGGTATGTGTGTGTCTGTCTGTGTGCGGTGTGTGAGTGTGAGTTGGTGTGTGTTTGAGTTTGTGAATGTGAGTTTTTGTGTCTGAGTTTGTGCGTGAGTGTGAATATTTTTGTGAGTGTGACTGAGTTTGTGTGCATATGAGTTTGTATGTGCATGTGTGAGTGTGTGTGCAAGTGTGAGATTGTGTCAGTGTGAGTTTCTGTGAGTGTGTGTTTGTGTGTGTGTTTATGAGTGTGTGAGTTTCTGTGTGTGACAGTGTGAGTTTGTGTGTGTGTTTGCATGCATTAGTGTAAATTTGTGCATGGGTGAGTTTGTGTGTGTGCATGTGTGTGAGTTTGTGCGCATGAGTGTGAGTTTGTGTGTATCCATGAGTGTAGATTTGTGTCTGTGTGAGTTTTTGTGTCTGAGATTGTGCGTGTAAGTTTGTATGCATTTGTGTGTGAGTGTGAGTTTGTGTGTGAGTTTGTATATGTGTTGAATGAATGTGAGTTTGTGTGAGTGTGAGTTTGTGTGTATGAGTGTGAGTTTTTCTGCTTGAGTTTGTGCATGTGAGTGTGAATTAGTGTGTGTCTATGTGAGTGCAAGTTTATGTGTACATGTTTGTGAGTGTGAGTTTGTGAGTTTTGTGTGTGTGTATGAATCTGTGTGAGAATGTGTGTGTGTGAGTGTGAGTTTGTGGGTGTGAGTTTATGAGTGTGAGTGTGTTTGTGAGTGTGAATTTGTGTGAGGGTGAGTTTGTGTGCGCATATGTTTTTTGGTGAGTTTCTGTGAGCGTGTGTGTGTGTGTTTTTGTGTCTGAGCGAGTTTGTGTGTGTTTGAGTATGTGTGTGTGTCTGTCAGCGTAAGTTTGTTTTTTGTTTGTGTGTGAGTATGTTTGTGCATGTGTGAGTTTGTGTGTGAGTTAGTGGGTGTGAGTTTGAGTGTGTGTTTGTGTGTGTGTGAATTTGTGTGTCTGTGTGTATGAGGGAGCTTGTGGGTGAGTGTGAATTTGTGTGTCTGAGTGTGAGTTTTGTTTGTGGGTGAGTTTGAGTGTGTCTGTGACTGTGAGTTTGCATGCATGTGAGTTTGTGTGTGCACAAGAGTTTGTGTGTGAGTGTGTCAGTGTGAGTTTGTGTGAATGTGAATTTGTGTGGGTGTGTGTTTGTGTACATGAGTGTAAGTTTGTGTGTGAATTTGTGTGTGTGCATGAGTGTGTGTTTGCATACATGAGTATTGTGTGTGGGTGAGAGTGTGAGTTTGTGTGTGAGTGTGATTTTGTGTATGTACGCATGTGTTTGCGTATGAGTTTGTGTGTGTGAGTTTGTGTTTGTTTGTATATGTGTGAATTTTTGCATCTGAGTGTGAGTTTGTGTGAGTGAAAGTTTGTGTACGTGTGTGAATTTGTGTGTATGTGTGATTTTTCTGTCTGAGTTTGAGCATGTGAGTGTGACTTTGTGTGCAAGCAAGTTTGTGTGTAAATGAGTGAGAGTTTGTGTGTGTGCAAGTATGAGTGTGTGTAAGTTTGAGAGTGAGTTTCTGTGTGTGTGTGAATGTGTGTGAGGGTGTTTGTGTGAGTTAATGGGTGTGTTTGAGTGTGTGTGTGAGAATTTGTGTGTGTGTCTGTGTGTATGAGAGAGTTTGTGGGTGAGTGTGAATTTGTGTGTGTGTATTGTGTGTCTGAGTGTGAGTTTGTGTTTGTCTGTGAGTGTGAGTTTGTGTGTATCTGTGACTATGCGTGTGAGTTTGTGTGTGCATGAGTTTGTAAGTGTGAATTTGTGTGTATGTCAGTATGTGTGTGTGTGTGTTCCTGTGTGTGGGTATGTGTGTGTCTGTTTGTGTGTGGTGTGTAAGTGTGAGTTTGTATGTGTGAGTTTTTGTGTCTGAGTTTGTGCATGAATGTATTTGTGTGAGTCTGTGACTGAGTTTGTGTGCATGAGTGTGAGTTTCTGTGTATGCATGAGTGTAGGTTTGTGTCTGTGTGAGTTTGTGTGAGTGTGTTTTTGTGTGTGAGTTTGTGTGCATTTGTGTGTGTGAGAGTTTGTATATGTGTTGAATGAATGTGTTTGTGTGTGTGCCAGTGTGAGTTTGTGTGAGTGTGTGTTTGCATGCATGATTGTAAATTTGTGTGTGTCTGTGTGTTTCTGTGAGTGAGAGTTTCTGTGTGTGAGTTTGTGTGTGTATGAGTTTGTGGGTGTGTTTATGAATGTGAGTGTGTGGGGGTGAGTTTGTGTGTGAGATTTGTGTCTGAGTGAGTTTGTGCATGTGAGTTTGTGTTTTTGTGTGAGTGTGAGTTTATGGTGTGAGTATGAGTGTGTGTGTGTTTGTGTGAATTTGTGTGTGTGTCTGTGTGTATGAGGGAGTTTGTGGGTGAGTGTGAATTTGTGTGTGAATATTGTGTGTCGGAGTGTGAGTTTGTGTTTGTGCATGTGTGAGTTTGAGTTTGTGTGTATATGTGACTGTTTGTATGCGTGTGAGTTTGTGTGTGCATGAGTTTGTGTGTAAGTGTGAATTTGTGTGTATGTCAGTGTGTGTGTGTTCCTGTGTGTGGGTATGTGTGTGTCTGTCTGTGTGCGGTGTGTGAGTGTGAGTTGGTGTGTGTTTGAGTTTGTGAATGTGAGTTTTTGTGTCTGAGTTTGTGCGTGAGTGTGAATATTTTTGTGAGTGTGACTGAGTTTGTGTGCATACGAGTTTGTATGTGCATGTGTGAGTGTGTGTGCAAGTGTGAGATTGTGTCAGTGTGAGTTTCTGTGAGTGTGTGTTTGTGTGTGTGTTTATGAGTGTGTGAGTTTGTGTGTGTGTTTGCATGCATTAGTGTAAATTTGTGCATGGGTGAGTTTGTGTGTGTGCATGTGTGTGAGTTTGTGCGCATGAGTGTGAGTTTGCATCCATGAGTGTAGATTTGTGTCTGTGTGAGTTTTTGTGTCTGAGATTGTGCGTGTAAGTTTGTATGCATTTGTGTGTGAGTGTGAGTTTGTGTGTGAGTTTGTATATGTGTTGAATGAATGTGAGTTTGTGTGAGTGTGAGTTTGTGTGTATGAGTGTGAGTTTTTCTGCTTGAGTTTGTGCATGTGAGTGTGAATTAGTGTGTGTCTATGTGAGTGCAAGTTTATGTGTACATGTTTGTGAGTGTGAGTTTGTGAGTTTTGTGTGTGTGTATGAATCTGTGTGAGAATGTGTGTGTGTGAGTGTGAGTTTGTGGGTGTGAGTTTATGAGTGTGAGTGTGTTTGTGAGTGTGAATTTGTGTGAGGGTGAGTTTGTGTGCGCATATGTGTTTTGGTGAGTTTCTGTGAGCGTGTGTGTGTGTTTTTGTGTCTGAGCGAGTTTGTGTGTGTTTGAGTATGTGTGTGTGTCTGTCAGCGTAAGTTTGTTTTTTGTTTGTGTGTGAGTATGTTTGTGCATGTGTGAGTTTGTGTGTGAGTTAGTGGGTGTGAGTTTGAGTGTGTGTTTGTGTGTGTGTGAATTTGTGTGTCTGTGTGTATGAGGGAGTTTGTGGGTGAGTGTGAATTTGTGTGTCTGAGTGTGAGTTTTGTTTGTGGGTGAGTTTGAGTGTGTCTGTGACTGTGAGTTTGCATGCATGTGAGTTTGTGTGTGAGAGTTTGTATATGTGTTGAATGAATGTGT
Source organism: Narcine bancroftii (assembly GCF_036971445.1). Lineage (NCBI taxonomy): Eukaryota > Metazoa > Chordata > Chondrichthyes > Torpediniformes > Narcinidae > Narcine > Narcine bancroftii. The sequence continues at coordinate 325,964,163 of NC_091471.1, forward strand.
TTGTGTGTGTGCCAGTGTGAGTTTGTGTGTGTTTGCATGCATGATTGTAAATTTGTGTGTGTCTGTGTGTTTCTGTGAGTGAGAGTTTCTGTGTGTGAGTGTAAGTTTGTGCGTGTGACTGTGAGTAAGTTCGTGTGTGCATGTGTTTCTGTGTCTGAGGGTGAGTTTGTGTGTGAGTGTGCGTTGGTGTGTGTGTGGGCATGTGATTTAGTTGGTGAGTGTGAATTTGTGTGTGCGTGATGGTGAGTTTGTGTGCGTATGTGAGTGTGTGCATTTTTGTGTCTCAGTGTGTTTGTGTGAGTGTAAGGTTTTGTGTGTTTGCGTGTTTCTGTGAGTGAGAGTTTCTGTGTGTGAGTGTGAGTTTGTGTGTGTATGCGTTTGTGGGTGTGTTTATGAATGTGCGTGTGTGGGGGTGAGTTTGTGTGTGAGATTTGTGTCTGAGTGAGTTTGTGTATGTAGTTTGTGTGTGCACGTGAGTTTGTGTTTTTGTGTGAGTGTGAGTTTATGGTGTGAGTTTATTAGTGTGTGTGAATTTGTGTGTGTGTCTGTGTGTATGAGGGAGTTTGTGGGTGAGTGTGAATATGTGTGTGTATATTGTGTGTCGGAGTGCGAGTTTGTGTTTGTCTGTGAGTGTGAGTTTGTGTTTGTGCATGTGTGAGTTTGAGTTTGTGTGTATCTGTGACTGTTTGTATGTGTGTGAGTTTGTGTGTGCATGAGTTTGTGTGTAAGTGTGAATTTGTGTGTATGTCAGTGTGTGTGTGTGTGTTCCTGTGTGTGGGTATGTGTGTGTCTGTCTGTGTGCGGTGTGTGAGTGTGAGTTTTTGTGTCTGAGTTTGTGCGTGTAAGTTTGTGTGCATTTGTGTGTGTGATTGTGATTTTGTGTGTGAGAGTTTGTATATGTGTTGAATGAATGTGAGTTTGTGTGTGTGCCAATGTGAGTTTGTGTAAGTGTGTGTTTGCATGCATGAGTGTAAATTTGTGTGTGTCTGTGTGTTTCTGTGAGTGAGAGTTTCTGTGTGTGAGTGTGAGTTTGTGTGTGTATGAGTTTGTGGGTGTGTTTATGAATGTGAGTGTGTGGGGGTGAGTTTGTGTGTGAGATTTGTGTCTGAGTGAGTTTGTCTATGTGAGTTTGTGTGTCTGTGCATGTGAGTTTGCGTTTTTGTGTGAGTGTGAGTTTATGGTGTGAGTTTATGAGTGTGTGTGTGTGTTTGTGTGAATTTGTGTGTGAAAATATGTGAGTTTGTGTGTGAATATTTGTGTCTGAGTGAGTGTTAATATGTATTTGTGTGTGTGAGTTTGTGTGTATGTGTGTGAGTATTTCTTTCTGAGTTTGTGCGTGTGAGTGAGTTTGTGTGTACTTGTGTGTGTATGTGTGAGTTTGTATATATGTTGAATGAATGTGAGTGTGTGTGAGTGTGAATTTGTGTGTGTGTGTGTGTGCCAGGGTGAGTTTGTTTGTGTGAAATTGTGTGTGTGTGTGCCAGTGTTTGTTTGTGTGAATTTGTGTTTGTGTTTGCATGCATGAGTGTAAGTTTGTGTGTTTCTGTGAGTGTGAGTGTGTGTGTATGAGTTTGTGGGTGTGAGTTTATGAGCGTGAGTGTGTGTGTGTTTCTGTGTGTGTGAGGGTGATTTTGTGTGTGTATTTTGTGTGTGTGGGGGGTGTTTGTGTTTGAGTTTGTGTTTTTGTGAGTGCGTGAGTTTATGGTGTGAGTTTATGAATGTGTGTGTGAGTTTGTGTGTGTATTTGAGTGTGAATTTTTGTATGTGTGTAAGTTTGTGTTTGTGTGTATGAGTGTGAGATTTTCTGTTGAGTTTGTGTGTGTGAGTTCATGTGAGTGTGTTTGCACACGATTGTTTGTGTCAGTTTGTGTGGGTGTGAATTAGTGTGTGTGTGACTGTGTATGTATGATTGTGAGTTTGAGTTTGTGTGAGTTTATGTGTGTGTTAAGTTTTTGGGCGTGAGTTTATGAGTGTGTTTGTTTGTGTGTGCGTGTGCATATGTGTTTGTGCGTGAGAGTGAGTTTGTGAGTAAGTGTGAATATGTGTGTGTTAGGGTGAGTTTTTGTGTGAGGGTGAGTGTGTGAATTTTTGTGTCTTGAGTGTGAGTGTAAGTTTGAGCACGTGTGTTTGTGATTTTGTGGGTGAGTATGAATTTGTGTGAGGGTGAGTTTGTGTGTATTTGTGAATTTTTGCATCTGTGAGTTTGTGAGTGTAAGTTTCTGTGTGTTTGTGCATGTGTGTTTGTATGTATCTGTGAGTGCAGGTTTGTGTGCCTCAGTGTGAGTTTGTGTGTGTGTGAATTTGTCTGTGTGTGTGAGGGTGAGTAATTGTGTGTATTTGTGTGTGTGTGTTTGTGAGTGTATGTGTGTATCTGTGAGTGTGAGTTTGTGGGTGAGTGTGAATGTGTGTGTGTGAGGGAGAGTTTGTGCTTGTGTTTGAGTGTTTGTGTGTGTGTGATTGTGTGTGTGAGAGTTTATGTTGGTTTGTGTGTGTGTGTTTGTCTGGGTGTGAGTGAGTTTGTGAGTGTAAGTTTGTGTGTGTGACTGTGAGTGAGTTCATGTGTGCATGTGTTTCTCTGTCTGAGGGTGAGTTTGTGTGTGAGTGTGAGTTTGTGTGTGTGTGTGCGCATGTGATTTAGTTGGTGAGTGTGAATTTGTGTGTGTGTGATGGTGAGTTTGTTTGCGTATGTGAGTGTGTGCATTTTTTGTCTCAGTGTGTTTGTGTGAGTGTAAGTTTGTGTGTGTTTGTGAATTTTTGCATTTGAGTGTGAGTTTGTGAATTTTTGCATTTGAGTGTAGGTTTTTGTGTTTGTGCATGTGAGTGTGTATCTGTGAGTGTGAGTTTGTGAAGTTGTGGGTGAATGTGAATTTGTGTGTGTGAGGGTGAGTTTGTATATGTATTTGTGTGAGTGTGAATTTTTGTATATGAGTGTGAGTGTAGGTTTGTTTGTCTGTGCACGTGAGTGTGTTTGTGTATATCTGTGTGTGTGAATTTGTGTGTGTGGGGGCGAGTTTGTGTGTGAATTTCTGTATCTGAGTGTGAGTTTGTGTGAGTGTGTTTGTATCTATGTGTGTGTGTGTATCTATGTGTGTGTGTGTTTGTGGGTGAGTGTGAATTTGTGTGTGAGGGTGAGTTTGTATGTGTGAATTTGTCTCTGTGTGAGGGTGAGTACTTGTGTGTGTGAAATTTTGTGTGTGAGTGTGTTTGTGTGAGTATATGTTTGTGTGTATCTGTGAGTGTGAGTTTGTGGGTGAGTGTGAATGTGTGTGTGTGAGGGTGAATTTGTGCTTGTGTGTGTGTATGAGTTTGTGTGTGTGTGCATTTGCGTGTGTGAGAGTTTGTTGGTTTGTGTATGTGTGTTTGTGTGGGTGGGAGTTAGTGTGTGTGAGAGTGAGTTTGTGTGTATGAATTTGCCTGTGTGTGGGGGTGAGTTTGTGTATCTGTTAGTGTGAGTTTGAGGGTGTGTGAATGTGTGTGTGTTTATGTTTTTGTGTGTATTAGTTTGTGAGTTTGTGATTGTGTGTGCATTTGTGTGTGAGAGTTTGTGTTGGTTTGTGTGTGTGTATTTGTGTGGGTGGGAGTTAGTGTGTGTGAGATTGTGTGTGAGCGTGGGTTTGTGTGTGAGTGTGTGAATTTGTGTGTGGATGTGTGTTTCTGTTTGTGAGGGTGAGTTTGTGTGCATGAGGGTGAGTTTGTGTGTGTGTGCATGTTAGTGGGTGAGTGTGAATTTGTGTGTCTCAGTGTGAGTTTGTGTGTGTTTGTGCATGTGATTGTGTGTATCTGTGAGTGTGAGTTTGTGTGTGCGCGTGTGTTTTTGTGTGAGTGTGAATTTGCCTGTGTGGGTGGTGAATTTCTATGTCTGTGTTTGTCTGTCTCTCAGTGATTTTGTGTGTATCTGTGTGTTTGTGTGTTTCAGTGTGTGAATTTTTGTGTATGCGTGTGTGTGAATAAGTGTCTCAATGAGTTTGTGAGTGTGAGTTTGTGTGTGTGTGAATTTGTGTGTGACTGTGAGTGAGTTTGTGTGTGCATGAGTGTGTTTCTGTTTGTCTGTGTGCCTATGTGTTTGTGTGTGTGGGTGATTTTGTATCAGTGTGAGTTTTAGTGACTGAGTGAGTTTATGTGTGTGAGTTGGTGTGTGTCTGTGCGTTTGAGTATGTGTGTCAGTGTGAGTTTGTTTATTTGTGCATGTGAGTTTGTGTGTGTAATAGTTTATGTGTGTGAGTTTATGAGTGTGTGTTTGTGTGATGGTGAGTTTCTGTATGTGTGAGTTTGTGTGTGTGCATGTGAGTTTGTGGGTGAGTGTGAATTTGTGTGTGTGTGGGTGAGTTAGTGTGTGTATTTGTGTGTGCGAATTTTTGTATGTGAGTGTAGGTTTGTTTGTCTGTGCACAAGTTTGTGTGTATCTGTGAGTGTGCATTTGTGTGTGGGGGAGCTTGTGTGTGAATTTTTGTATATGAGTGTGAGTTTGTGCATGTGTGTTTGTGTGTGTGAGGGTGAGTTTGTGTGTGTGTGTGAAATTTTGTGTATGTTTGTGTGTGTATCTGTGAGTGTGAGTTTGTGGGTGAGTGTGAATGTGTGTGAATTTGTGTGTGAATGTATGTGAGGGTGTGTTTGTACTGTGTATGAGTTTGTGTGTGTGTGAGTAAGTGTGCTTGTGAGTGATTCTGAATTTGTGTGTGTGTGAGGGTGCATTTGTATATGTGAGTGAATTTGTATGTGTGTGTGGGTGAGTTTGTGTGTCTGAGAGTGTGAGTTTGTGTGTGTATGAGTGTTTTTATGTGTGTGAGGGTGTTTGTGTGTGGGGGTGTTTGTGTGAGTTAGTGTGTCTGTCTGTGTTTGTCAGTGTGTTTGTTTGTGAGTTTGTGTGTGAATGTGTTTGTGCACATGTGTTTGTGTGTGTGTTAGTTTATGAGAGTGTGTGTGTTTGTATGTGTTTGAGTTTGTGTGCGTGAATGTGTGTGATGGTGAGTTTGTGTGTGCATGTGAGTTTGTGTATGTGTATTTGTGTGTAATTGTGACTCTGTGTGTGTTAGGGTGAGTTTGTGTGTGTGAGTGAGTGTGTGTGGGGGTGTGATTGTGAGTTTGTGTATGTGTATTTGTGTGTAACTGTGACTGTGTGTTAGGGTGAGTTTGTGTATGTGTATATGTGTGTAACTGTGACTGTATGTGTGTTAGGGTGAGTTTGTGTGTGTGTGGGGGCCTGACTGTGTGTAAGAGTGTGTTTGTGAGTGAGTCTGAATTTGTGTGTGTGTGTGTGAAGTTGCGTTTGTATGTATATTTGTATGTGTGAATTTTTGTGTGCTTTTGTATGTTTGTGTATCGTGTGAGTTTGTGTGAATTTTTGTGAGTGTATGTGTGAGTGTGAATTTGTATGTGTGTGTGGGTGTGTCTGTGAGTGTGAATTTGTTTGTGTGTGTGTGTGTTAGTGTGTGTCTGTGTGTTTGAGTATGTGTGTCTGTCAGTGTGTTTGTTTGTGCATTTGTGTGTGAGTGTGAGTTTGTGTGTTAGTTTATGGGTGTGAGTTTATGAGTGTGTGTTAGGGTGAGTTTGTGTATGTGTATTTGTGTGTGTCAGTGTGTGAATTTGTTGATGGTGTTTGTGTGTGAATGTGTGTGCATGTGAGTTTGTGGGTAAGTGTGAATTTGTGTGTGTGAGGGTGTTTGTGTATTTGTGTGTAACTGTGACTGTGTTTGTGAGTGTGAGTTTGTGGGTGTGAATTTGTGTGTCTGTTTGTATTTGTCTGTGTGTGTTTGTGTGAGTGTAAGTTTGTGTGTTTGTGCACATGAGTGTGTTTGTGTGTATCTGTGTGTGTCTGAGTTTGTGTTTGTGAGTGAGTTTGTGGGTGTGAATTTGTCTGTTGTGTGAGGCTGAGTGTGTTTATTTGTGTGTGTGAATTTTTATATCTGAGTGTGAGTTTGTGTGTATTGGTGAGTGTGAGTTTGTTTGTCTCAGTGTTTTTGTGTGTGTGAATTTTTATGTAAGTTTGTGTGTGAGTGTGAAATTGTGTGGGGGTGAGTTTGTGTGTCTGTGTGAGTTTGTCTGTCTCAGTGAGTTTGTGTGTGACTGAGTTTGTGTGTGCTTCTATATCTGTGTGAGTTAGTTTGTATGTGTGCATGTGAGTTTGTGGGTGAGTGTGGATCTGTGTGTGAGGAGGAGTTTGTGTTTGTGAGTTTTTGTGTCTGAGTGAGTTTGTACGTGTAAGTGTGTGCGTGTGAATTTGTTTGTCTGTGTTGAGTTTGTGGGTGAGTGTGAATTTGTGTGTGTGTATGTTTGTGAGTTTTTGTGACTGAGTGCGTTTGTATTTCTGTCAGTGTGTTTGTGTGTGTGTGATGAGTTTATGTGTGTTTGTATGAGTATGAAATTGTGTGTGTGAGTGTGATTGTATGTGTGTATGAATTTGTTTTGTGTGTATGAGTTTGTGTGAATGTGATTGAGTGTGTAAATATGTTTGTGTGCGTATAAGTGTGTTTGTGACTGTGTGTGTGTTTGTGAGTTAGTGTGTGGTGGTGTAAGTTTGTGTGTATGACTGTGTGAGTTTGAGTGTTTGTATTTGTGTGTTTGAGTGATTGTGTGGGAGTATAAGTTTGTGTGTGTGTGAGTCAGTGTGTGTGTGGTTGTGAGTGAGTTTGTGTGTGTGTGATTGTGTTAGCGTGCATGTGTTTGTGAGAATTTGTGTGTGTGTGTATGTGATTGTGAGTTTGAGTGTGTGAGTTTGAGTGAGTGTGAGTTTGTGTGTGTGATTGTGAGTTTGTGTGTGTGATTGTAAGTTTGTAATTGTGAGTTTGTGTGTGTGGTTGTGAGTTTGTGTGTGTGATTCAGTTCAAGTTTGTGAGTGTGTGTGATTGTGAGCTTGAATGTGAGTTTGTAGGTGTGATTGTGAGTGAGTTTGAGTGTGAGTTTGTGTTGGTTTGTGTGTGTGTGGGTGTGTGTGTTTGTGTGAGAGTTTCTGTGTGTGTGAGTTTGTGTGTGATTGTAAGTGGGTTTGTTTGTGTGTGTGATTGTGAGTTTGAGTTCGTGTGAGTTTGTGTGTGTGTGATTGTGAGTGGGTTTGTGTGTGTGATTGTGAGTGAGTTTGGATGTGTGTGATTGTGAATGGGTTTGTGTGTGTGATTGTGAGTGAGTTTGGGTGTATGTGATTGTGAGTTTGAGTTCGTGTGTGTGATTGTGAGTGGGTTTGTATGTGTGATTGTGAGTTTGCATGTGTGTGATTGTGTGTGAGTTTGGGTTTGTGTGATTGTGTGTGAATCTGGGTGTCTGTGATTGTGAGTTTGAGTTCGTGTGAGTTTGTGTGTGTGATTGTGAGTGGGTTTGTGTGTGATTGTGAGCTTATATGAGTGTGAGTTTGTGTGTGTGATTGCGAGTTTGTGTGTGTGATTGCGAGTGTGAGTTTGTGTGTGTGATTGCGAGTGTGAGTTTGTGTGTGTGATTGCGAGTGAGTTTGTATGTTTGAGTTTGTGTGACTGTCTGAACACGGTGAACCGATCAGAGTCCGTCATGAGAAGACACCAGAATTGAGCGGAGATCGGGCGCTGGGGAACCCCACACCCTTCCCAACCTGTCCCCCAACTTCTCCCTCTCCCACCGTTCCCTTTCCCATGCAGCACCCCTGCCCCCAATTCCTCTCCCTCCCCTCCCCCCACTCCTCCCCGACATTACTCAGCGGTAGCAGAGCTCGGAGATCTCCAGCGCCAGCTCCAGGCACTCCCCGCCCTGCTGACAGGCGTCGAGCAGCGAGCAGTCGGGGGCGCACACCAGGGGGCCCATGTCCCAATGAGCCCCCGGCCCCGTCACCCCAGCCCGGCCACAGCCGCAGCCCCCCACCGCCTCCCGGACCCCCGGCTGGAGAAGCCGGCACGTCTCCGCTGGACGGCAGAACAGACAGCTCAGCAGGAGGGAAAGGCACAGGTCTGGGAGGGGAGGGACAGGAGAGGGAGAAGGGGAGAGAGAGAGAGAGAGGGAGGAGAAGGGGAGAGGGGGGGTGAAGGAGAGGGAGGAGAAAGGGAGAGAGATGGGGGAGGGGGAGAGGGAGAAGTGGAGAGAGATGGAGAAGTGGAGAGAGATGGGAGAGGGAGGAGAAAGAGAGGGAGATGGCGAGGGGGAGGGGTGAAGGGAGGGAGAAAGGGAGGAGAGGGGAGGGGTGAAGGGAGAGAGTGGAGGAGGGGTGAAGGGAGGGAGAGATAGGGAGAGGGAGGAGAGGATGAAGGAAAGGAAAGATGGGGAGGGGGAGAGGAGAGAGAGATGGGAGAGAGAGGGGGAGAGGGGAGGGAGAGAGAGAGGGGGAGAGGAGGAATAGAGGGGTAGAGAGTGGAGGGGGTGAAGGGAAAGGGGGGAGAGATGGGGAGAGGGGAGGGGTGAAGGGAGGGAGAGATTGGGAGGGGTGAAGGGAGGGAGAGATTGGGAGGGGTGAAGGGAGGGAGAGGGAGAAGAGGGGGAGGGGTGATGGGGAGGGAAGAGAGATGGGGAGGAAAAGGGGAGGAGAGAGGGAGGGGGTGAAGGCAGAGATGGGGAGGGAGAGGGAGGAGAAGGGGAGAGGGGGGAGGGGTGGAGAGAGAGGGGAGGGAGGAGAAAGGGAGAGAGGGGAGGGAGAGAGGAGAGAGTGGAGGGAGAGGGGGTGAAGGGAGGGAGAGTTGGGGAGGGGGAGGGAGAGGGAGGAGAAGGGGAGAGGAGGAAGAGAGGGGAGAGAGTGGGGGAGAGAGCGGGTAGGGGTGGAGAAATGGGGAGGGGTGGGAGAAGGGGGAGAGGGGAGAAGGAGGAGAAAGGGAGAGAGTTAGAGGGGACAGAGAGGGGGAGTGGGAGAGGGAGGAGAAGGGGCGAGGGAGTTCAAGGGCGAGAGAGGAGAGAGTGGGGGAGAGAGGGTGAAGGGAGGGAGAGATGGGGAGGGAGGAGAAAGGGAGAGAGGGGAGGGGGAGAGAAGGAGAGAGTGGGGAGAGAGAGGGGGAGGGTGAAGGGAGGGAGAAGGGGAGTGGGGGGAGAGAGGGGGAGGGTGAAGGGAGGGAGAGATGGGGAGGGGGAGAGAGATGGGAGAGAGGGAGAGGGAGAAGGGGAGAGAGTTGGAGGGGAGAGAGAAGGAGAGAATGGGGGAGAGAAAGAGGGGGAGAGAGAAAGGGAGAGGTGTTAGTACTGTCTGACCCCGTTCCCCCATCTTGCCCCACACTCCCTGTGCATCCTCCAACTTGGCCCTGTCACCCCCTCTCTCCCACTCTGGAAGCCGGTCTGACTCGTGACGAATCTATTCCAGACGCACAAACATGCAGGTTCCTGGAACAACACTCCGCACCAGCCTACTGATAAATTATACCCTCCCCCATCCCGTCTCAGTCTAAACTCATGGGATTTGCCCATTGACCACGATGCTGGGTTCAGAGGTTATAACCCCTGACTGCAACGACCAGATGATCATTTAGACAAGAGATGGGGTGTCTCAGTGTTAGTATGACATGAGAGAAACCAGAGAGACGGGGGAAGGGGGGGGGGGTGGAGAAATGAAGAGGGGGTGAGAGAGGAGTCAGGAAGTGGGGGAGAGAGTAGGGAAAAGAAAAGAAAGACAGTGGTGAAGAGAGGTGGGGACAGGGTGGGGATCGGGGATGAAAGAAAGTGTGGAACGGGGAGAGGGGTGGTGGAGTGGGTGAAGAAAGGAGAGAGTCGGGAGAGAGGTGAGAGTGGGAGAGAGAGGATGAGACAGAGAAGGATAGGGATGAGGGTGGAGAAAGTGGGGGAGAGATCAGGTGAGGGGGAGGGGTAGGCCATGGCTGTCAAACGTGTTCTGCTCTAATAACCACAGATGTATATCACAGAGAGGTGACCCATCACCAGAGTTCTCAGCACGTAGGAATGTTTGAGTGGGACAAGAAGAGAATTCAGAGCTCCGAGCCCACCGAAATCACCAGTCAGCACTATGGTGTGAGAGGAATTAGGGCAGGAAGGGGTACCGGAGGTTAGAGATGGGGAGGGGTGCAGGAGACCAGAGGGGATTGCAGAGACAGGAAGGGGTGCAGGGGACTGGAAGGGGTTACAGAGACAGGAAGGGGTGGAGGGTACCTGAGGGGGTTACAGAGACAGAGAGTGGTAAAGAGGACCAGAGGGGTTACATAGCCAGGGTTGGGTGTTGGGGACGGGAGCGGGTTACAGAAACAGGAAGTGGTGGAGGGGACCGGAGATGGTTGCAGAGACAGGAAGGGGTGGATGTGAAGGGAGGAGGTTACAGAGACAGGAGGGGTGCAGGAGACCACAGGTGGTTATAGAGACAGGGAGGGGTGTAGGGGACAAGATGGGGTGACAGAGTCAGGGAGGGGTGTAGGGGACTGGAAGGGGTTACAGAGACAGGGATGGGTGGAGGGGACCAGAGGGGGTTACAGAAACAGGAAGGGGTGGAGGGTACCAGTGTGGGTTACAAAGACAGAGAGAGGGAAAGAAGACCAGAGGGGTTACAGAGCCAGGGATGGGTGTTGGGGACCAGAGGGGGTTACAGAAACAGGAAGTGGTGCAGGGGTCCGGAGGTTGTTACAGAGACTGGAAGTGGTGGAGGGGACCAGAGGGTGTTACAGAGACAGGGAGGGGTGTTGGGGAATGGGAGGGGTTATAGAGACGGTAAGGGGTACAGTAGACCAGAGGGGGTTACAGAGACGGAGAGGTGAAGGTGATGAGAGGGGGTTGCAGAGACAAGAAGGGGTGGAGGGGACTGGAGGAGGTTACAGAGACAGGGATGGTTGGTGGAGAGCAGATGGGGTGACAGAGTCAGGGAGGGGTGAAGGGGACTGGAAGGGGTTACAGAGACAGGGAGGGGTGTTGGGGAACAGAGGTGGTTACAGAGTCAGGGAGGGTTGTTGGGGACCGGAGGGGCTTACAGAGACAGGGATGGGTGGAAGGGACCAGAGCGGGTTACAGAGACAGGAAGGGGTGGAGGGGAACGGAGGGGGTTGCAGATACAGGAAGGGATGTAGGGGACCAGAGGGGGTTACAGAGACAGGAAGGGGTGGAGGGTACCAGAGGCGGTTACAGAGACAGGGAGGGGTGTAGAGTACTGTAGGCGGTTACAGAATCAGGGGAGTGGTGTTGGGGACTGGAGGGGGTTACAGAGACATGGAGGGGTGTTGGGGACTGGGAGGAGTTACACAGACACAGAGGGGTGCAGGGGAACGGAGGCGGTTACAGAATCAGGTAGGGGTGTAGAGGACCAGAAGATGTTACAGAGTCAGAGAGGGGTGTTGGGGACTGGAGGGTTGTAGGGGACTGGGAGGAGTTACAGAGACATGGAGAGGTGTAGGTGGCCAGAGGCGATTACAGAGTCAGGGAGGGGTGTAGAGGACCAGAGGGTGTTACAGAGTCAGCGAGGGGTGTTGGGGACTGAATTGGGTTACAGAGACAGGAAGGGGTGGAGGGTACCTGAGGGGGTTACAGAGACAGAGAGGGGATAAGAGAACCAGAGGGGTTGCAGAGCCAGGGATGGGTGTAGGGGACCGGAGGGGGGGGGGGGGGGTTACAGAAACAGGAAGTGGTGGAGTGGACCGGAGGTGGTTGCAGAGACACGAAGGGGTGGAGGGGACTGGAGGTCGTTACAGGGACAGGGAGGGGTGCAAGAAACCACAGGGGGTTATAGAGTCAAGGAGGGGTGTAGGGGACTGGAAGTGGTTACAGAGACAGGGAGGGGTGTTGGGGACCGGATGGGCTTACAGAGGCAGGAAGAGATGGAGGGGAACGCAGGGTGTTGCAGAGACAGGAAGGTGTGTAGGGGACCAGAGGGGTTTACAGAGACAGTGATGGGTGGAGGGGACCAGAGGGGTTTAGAGACATGAAGGGGTGGTGGGTACCTGACGGGGTTACAGAGACAAAGAGGGGTAAAGAGGACAAGAGGGGTTACATAGCCAGGAATGGGTGTTGGGGAACAGAGCGGGTTACAGAAACAGGAAGTGGTGGAGTGGACCTGAGGTGGTTGCAGAGATAGGAAGGGGTGAAGGAGACCACAGGGAGTTATAGAGACAGGGAGGGCTGTAGGGGACCAGATGGGGTGACAGAGTCAGCGAGGGGTGTTGGGGACTGGAGGGTTGTAGGGGACTGGGAGGCGTTACAGAGACATGGAGAGGTGTAGGTGGCCGGAGGCGATTACAGAGTCAGGGAGGGGTGTAGAGGACCAGAGGGTGTTACAGAGTCAGCGAGGGGTGTTGGGGACTGGAGGGGATTACAGAGACAGGGAGGGGTGTCGGGGACTGAAGTGGGTTACAGAGACAGGAAGGGTTGGAGGTGTCCGTAGGGGTTTACAGAGACAGGGTGTGGTGTCGGGGAATAGGAAAGGTTACAGAGGCACGAAGGGGTACAGGACACCAGAGGGGGTTACAGAGAAAGAGAGGTGTAGGAGTCCAGAGGGGGTGATAGAGACAGGGAGGGGTGTAGGAATCTGGAAAGGGTCACAGAGACTGGGAGGGGTGTTGGAAACTGGAAAGGGTCACAGAGGGGACCAGAGGGGGTTACAGAGACAGGAAGAGGTGGAGGGGAACTGAGGGGGGTTACAGAGACAGGAAGGGGTGGAGGGTACCTGAGGGGGTTACAGAGACAGAGAAGGGATAAGAGAACCAGAGGGGTTGCAGAGCCAGGGATGGGTGTAGGGGACCGGAGGAGGGGGGGGGGGTGGTTACAGAAACAGGAAGTGGTGGTGTGGACCGGAGGTGGTTGCAGAGACAGGAAGTGTGGAGGGTACTGGAGGTCGTTACAGGGACAGGGAGGGGTGCAGGAAACCACAGGGGGTTATAGAGTCAGGGAGGGGTGTAGGGGACTGGAAGGGGTTACAGAGACAGGGAGGGGTGTAGGGGAACAGTAGTGGTTACAGAGACAGGGAGGGGTGTTGGGGACCGGATGGGCTTACAGAGGCAGGAAGAAATGGAGGGGAACGGAGGGGGTTGCAGAGACAGGAAGGTGTGTAGGGGACCAGAGGGGTTTACAGAGACAGTGATGGGTGGAGAGGACCAGAGGGGGTTAAAGAGACATGAAGGGGTGGAGGGTACCTGAGGGGGTTACAGAGACAGAGAGGGGTAAAGAGGACGAGAGGGGTTACATAGCCAGGAATGGGTGTTGGGGAACAGAGCGGGTTACAGAAACAGGAAGTGGTGGAGGGGACCTGAGGTGGTTGCAGAGACAGGAAGGGGTGCAGGAGACCACAGGGAGTTATAGAGACAGGGAGGGCTGTAGGGGACCAGATGGGGTGACAGAGTCAGGGGTGGGTGTAGGGGACTGGAAGGGGTTACAGAGACAGGGAGGGTTGTAGGGGACCGGAGGGGCTTACAGAGACAGTGAGGGGAACGTAGGGGGTTGCAGAGACAGGAAGGGGTGGAGGCACCAGAGGGGGTTACAGAGACAGAGAGAGGGAAAGAGGACCAGAGGGGTTACAGAGCCAGGGATGGGTGTTGGGGACTGGAGGGGGTTACAGAAACAGGAAATGGTGGAGGGAACCGGAGGTGGTTGCACAGACAGGAAGGGGTAGAGGGGACTGGAGTGGGTTACAGAGTGAGGGAGGGATGTTGGTGACCGGAGGTTGTTACAGAGACAGAGAGGGGTGTAGGGGACCGGAGGGGCTTACAGAGACAGGAAGAGGTGGAGGGGAACTGAGGGGGTTTCAGAGACAGGAAGAGGTGGAGGGGAACTGAGTGGGTTACAGAGACAGGGAGGGGTGTCGGGGAATGGGAGTGGTTACAGAGACGGTAAGGGGTGAAGTAGACCAGAGGGGGTTACAGAGTCAGGAAGGGGTGGAGGGTATCAGAGGGGGTTACAGAGACAGAGAGGGGTAAAGAGTACCAGAGGATTTACAGAGCCAGGGATGGGTGGAGGGGACCAAATGGGGTGACAGAGTCAGGGAGGGGTGTAAAGTACTAGAAGGGGTTACAGAGACAGGGAGGGGTGTAGGGGAACAGAGGTGGTTACAGAGTCAGGGAAGGTTGTTGGGGACCAGAGGGGTTTACAGAGTCAGGGAGGGGAACGTAGGGGATCAGAGGGTGTTACAGAGACAGGGATGGGTGGAAGGGACCAGAGGGTGTTACAGAGACAGGAAGGGGTGTAGGGGACTGGAAGGGGTTACAGAGACAGGAAGAGGTGGAGCGGAACGGAGGGGGTTGCAGATACAGGAAGGGGTGTAAGGGAACAGAGGTGGTTACAGAGTCAGGGAGGGTTGTTGGGGACCAGAGGGGTTTACAGAGTCAGGGAGGGGAACGTAGAGGATCAGAGGGGGTTACAGAGACAGGGTTGGGTGGAGGGGACCAGAGAAGGTTACAGAGACAGGAAGGGGTGGAGGGTACCTGAGGCGGTTACAGAGACAGGGAGGGTGCAGAGGACTGTAGGCGGTTACAGAGTCAGGGAGTGGTGTTGGGGACTGGAGGCGGTTACAGAGACATGGAGGGGTGTTGGGCACTGGAGGGTTTACAGAGATAGTAAGGGGTGCAGGAGACCAGAGTGTGTTACAGACACGGATCGGTGCAGGAGTTGAGAGTGGGTTGCAGAGACAGGAAGGGGTGGAGGTGACCAGAGGGGGTTACAGAGAAAGGGAGAGGTGAAGGGGACCGGAGAGGGTTACAGACACGGACAGGTGCAGGAGAGAGGGCGTTGCAGAGACAGGAAGGGGTGGATGGTACCGGATGCGGTTACAGAGACAGGGAAGAGTGTAGGAGACTGGAGGAAGTTAAAGAGACAGGGAGGGGTGGAGGAGACCAGAGGGGGGTCACAGAGACAGGGACGGGTGTAGGGAACTGGAGCCAGTTACAGAGTCAGGGAGGGGTGTTGGGGACTGGAGGAGGTTACAGTGACAGGGAGGGGTGTAGGGTACTGGAAGGAGTTAAAGAGACAGGGAGGGGTGTACGGGACTGAAGGGTTTACAGAAACAGGGAGGGGTGTAAATGAACGGAGGAGGATACAGAGACAGGAAGGTGTGGAGGGGACCAGAGGCGGTTACAGAGTCAGGTTGGGGGCTTGGGGATTGGAGTGGTGTAGGGGACTGGGAGGGGTTACAGAGACAGGGAGGCGTGTAGGGGAACGGAGGTGGTTACAGAGTCAGGTAGGGGTGTTGGGGACTGGAGGGGTTTAGGGGACTGGGAGGAGTTACAGAGACATGGAGGGATGTAGGGGACCGGAGGTGATTACAGAGTCAGGGAGGGGTGTGGAGGACCAGAGTGTGTTACAGATTCAGCGAGGGGTGTTGGGACTGGAGGGGGTTAC
Organism: Narcine bancroftii; assembly: GCF_036971445.1. NCBI lineage: Eukaryota > Metazoa > Chordata > Chondrichthyes > Torpediniformes > Narcinidae > Narcine > Narcine bancroftii. Next base: position 325,979,355 of record NC_091471.1, read on the forward strand.
AGAGACAGGGAGGGGTGTAGGGGACTGACACGGGTTACAGAGACAGGAAGGGGTGGAGGTGACCGGAGGGTTTTACAGAGACAGGAAGGGATGTCGGGGAATGGGAGAGGTTACAGAGGCAGGAAGGGGGTGCAGGAGACCAAAGGGGGTTACAGAGACAGAGAGGTGCCGGAGATGAGAGGAGGTTGCAGAGACAGGAAGGGGTGCAGGGGACTGGAGTGGGTTACAAAGACAGGGAGGCGTGTAGGAGACTGGGAGGGGTTATAGAGACAGAGAGGGGTGTAGGGAACCTGAGGCAGTTACAAAGTCAGAGAGGCGTGTTGGGGACTGGAGGACGTTACAGAGGCAGGGAGGGGTGTGGGGGCCGGAGGCAGTTACAGAGTCAGGGATGGGTGTTGTGGACCGGAGGGGGTAACAGAGACAGGGAGGGGTGTTGGGGACCAGAGGTGCTTACAGAGTCAGGAAGAGGTGGAGGAGAGCGGAGGCAGTTACAGAGTCAGGGAGGGTTGTTGGGGACTGGAGGGGTGTAGGGGACTGGGACTGGTTACAGAGACACGGAGGGGTGCAGGGGGCCAGAGGCGATTACAGAGTCAGGGAGGGGTGTAGAGGACCAGAGGGTGTCACAGAGTCGGGGAGCGGTGTTGGGGACTGGAGGGGATTACAGAGACAGGAAGGGGTGTCGGGGAATGGGAGAGGTTACAGAGGCAGGAAGGGGTGCAGGAGACCAGAGGGGGTTACAGAGACAGAGAGGTGCCGGAGATGAGAGGAGGTTGCAGAGACAGGAAGGGGTGCAGGGGACCGGAGCGGGTTACAAAGACAAGGAGGCGTGTAGGAGACTGGGAGGGGTTATAGAGACAGAGAGGGGTGTAGGGAACCTGAGGCAGTTACAAAGTAAGAGAGGCATGTTGGGGACTGGAGGACGTTACAGAGGCAGGGAGGGGTGTGGGGGCCGGAGGCGGTTACAGAGTCAGGGATGGGTGTTGTGGACCGGAGGGGGTAACAGAGACAGGGAGGGGTGTTGGGGACCAGAAGTGGTTACAGAGTCAGGAAGAGGTGGAGGGGAGCGGAGGCGGTTACAGAGTCAGGGAGGGTTGTTGGGTACTGGAGGGGTGTAGGGGACTGGGACTGGTTACAGAGACACGGAGGGGTGCAGGGGGCCGGAGGTGATTACAGAGTCAGGGATGGGTGTAGAGGACCAGAGGGTGTTATAGAGTCAGGGAGGGGTGTTGGGGACTGGAGGGGGTTACAGAGACTGTGAGGGGTGTTGGGGACTGAAGTGGGTTACTGAGACAGGAAGGGGTGGAAGGTACCAGAGGGGATTGCAGAGACCGGAAGGGGTGTAGGGGACCAGAAGGGGTTACAGGGTCAGAAAGGGGTGGACGTGACAAGAGGGGGTTACAGTGACAGGGAGGGGTGTAGGTGACCAGAGGGGCTTACAGAGCCAGGGATGGGTGTAGGGGACCAGATGGGGATACGGAGACAGGGATGGGTGTTGGGGACTGGAATGGGTTACAGATACAAGGAGGAATGTTGGGGACTTGATGGGGTTACAGAGACAGGAAGGGTTGTAAGGCACCGGAGGGAGTTACAGTGGCAGGAAGGGATGGAGGGGGTCACAGAGATCGGGAGGGGTGTATGAGAATGGAGGGTGTTAAAGAGACAGCGATGGGTGCAGGAGATCAGAGGGGGGTCAAAGAGTCAGGGAGGAGTGTTGGGGACTGGAGGGGGTTAGGGGTTACAGAGCCAGGGATGGATGTAAGAGATCAGAGGGGGGTAAAGAGACAGGGAGGGGTGTTGCGGACTGGGTGGGTTACAGAGACAGGGAGGGGTGTAGCGGACTTGAGGGGTTTACATGGACAGAGAGGGGTGCAGGAGACTGGAGGGGGTTAAAGAGACAGGGAGGGGTGCAGGAGACCAGAGGGGGACACAGAGACAGGGAGGGGTGTAGGTGACTGGAGGCGGTTACAGAGTCATGGAGGGGTGTTGGGGACTGGAGAGGGTTACAGAGACATGGTGGGGTGCAGGAGACTGGGTGTGGTTACAGAGACATGGAGGGATGTCGGGGACCGGAGGCTATTTCAGAGTCAGGGAGGGTTGTAGAGGACCAGAGGGTGTTAGAGTCAGGGGAAGCAGGGTTGGGGACTGGAAGGGCTTACAGAAACAGGAAGGGGTGTCGGGGACTGAAGTGGGTTACAGAGACAGGAAGGGGTGGAGGGTACCAGAGGGGGTTGCAGAGACCGGAAGGGGTGTAGGGGACCGGAGGATGTTACAGAGGCAGGGAGGGGTGTAGGTGACCAGAGGGGCTTACAGAGCCAAGGATGGGTTTAGGGGACCGGCGGGGGATACAGAGACAGGGATGGTTGTTGGGGACTGGAAGGGGTTACAGATACAGGGAGGAGCATTGAGGACTGGAAGGGGTTACAGAGACAGGAAGGGATGGAGGGGACCGGAGGGTTTACAGAGTCAGAGAGGGGTGTAGGAGACCGGAGGGCGTTGCTGAGACAGAAAGGGGTGGAGCTGACCAGAGGGAGTTACAGAGACAGGGAGTGGTCTAGGTGACCAGAGGGGCTTACAGACCCAGGGATGGGTGTAGGGGACCGGACGGGGATACGGAGACAGGGATGGGTGTTGGGGACTGGAAGGGGTTACAGATACAGGAAGGGGTGGAAGGCGCCGTAGGGGGTTACAGAGACAGGAAGGGATGGCGGGGACCAGAGGGGCTCACAGAGATAGGGAAGTGTGTAGGGAACTGGAGGCAGATACAGAGTCAGGGAGGGGTGTTGGGGACCAGAGCCATGGATGAGACAAGGAGGAGTTTTAATGAACGGAGGGGGTTGCAGAGACAGGAAGGGATGGAGGTGACTGGAGGGGGTTACAGAGACAGGGAGGGGTGTACGATAATGGAGTTAAAGAGACAGCGATGGATGCAGGAGACCAGAGGGGGTCAAAGAGACAAGGAGGAGTGTTGGGGACTGGAGGGGGTTACAGAGCCAGGGATGGATGTAGGGGACTGGAGGGGGTTAAAGAGACAGGGAGGGGTGTAATGGACAAGAGGGGGTTGCAGAGCCAAAGTGGGGTGTAGGGGACTGGAGGGTGTTGTGTTACAGAGACAGGGAGGGGTGTAGTGGACCAGAGCCATGGATGGGTTTCGGGGATCGGAGTGGGTTACAGAGACAGGGAGGTATGTAGTGTACTAAAAGGGGTTACATAAACAGGGAGGGGTCTAGGAGGCCAGAGGCGGTTACAGAGACAGGGACATGTGTAGGGGACTGAAGGGGGTTACAGAGACAGGAAGGCGTGCAGGAGACCAGAAGGGGTTACAGAGACAGGGAGCGGCGCAGGGCTCCAGAGGGTTTTACAGTGTCAGGGAGGGGTGTTGGGGACCGGAGGGGGGGTTACAGAGCCAGGGAGGTGTGTAGGGGACTAGAGGGAGACACAAGTGCAGTGTTTTTTTAATATTTTATTATTTATTAGAAAACAAAGTGTTTTCCAATAACTTCCTTAAAATCTGGAACCTGAAAGGAATTAGAACGATAAATGACTGTTTTGAGGTGAATCGTTTTTTAACATTTGATAGTTTGAAAGAAAATATCAAATTCCTAATAATACTGTGACAAGTGCAGTGTTGGGCATATTCTGAACAACAAACATCTCTCAACAACAGAATTCACTGTATCGCCCTGTCCCTGATGTGCGCTGTGTTGAGACAAATAACTCCAGCTCTTGGTTGTTGTGGCCGGACATGCTCATCAATGTAGGGCCAAGGTTGACATGGAACAATGAGGCAGGAAGTATGTTACAGAAAACGGCCCTCTCCCTACAGACCTGTGATGTGAATTTCACCATATTCTGCTTCAGAGAAAAAGAGATTCAGACAGACGTAGACACTGGTCAGGAGACAGATATCTGACTGAGAGAGAGGGACGAAGAGACACGTGTCAGTGTACAGATATCCCCCTGAGAGAGAGGGACAGAGAGACATGGGCCAGTGTACAGATATCCCCCTGAGAGAGAGGAACAGAAAGATACACATCAGTGTTTTGATATCCCCAAGAGAGAGGGATGGAGAGACACGTGTCAGTGTACAGATATCCCCCTGAGGGAGAGGGATTGAGAGACATGGGCCAGAGTACAGATATCCCCCCTGAGAGAGAGGGATGGAGAGACACCGGTCAGTGTATAGATATCCCCCTGAGAGAGAGAGGGACAGAGAGAACCGGTCAGAGTAGATATCCCCCTGAGAGGGAGGGACGGAGAGACACAGGTCAGAGTACAGATATCCTCCTGAGAGGGGGGAGGGTGTGGGGAAACACCGGTGAGTGTACAGATATCCCACTGAGAGAGAGGGACAGAGGGACACAGGTCAGAGTACAAATATCCCAACGTAGCTCCCAAACCCTGGTACCTATGAGTTTGCAGGGATTCTCACCTTCCTCCGTGGCAGGTGGGAGTTGTGACACGACAGATTTGTACGACACACCAGAGATAGGATGGTCACTGGGTCTCGGCGAGCGGGGCTGCAGCCCCACGGTCCTTGAGGGGAGCTTCATACGTGGGCTTTGGCTCGGGCCCGTGGTCTGAGGTAGTGGGCTGTCTGGATGAAAGACAGAGGGGTTAGTGAAAGATCTCGAGCAGATCTCCCTCCACACCATCCCAACACACACTCCCCGGGTGGTGGGGGGGGGGGGTTGGGGGGGGGGTGGTGGTCGGACACAGGGTGAAGCTCCCTCCACACCATCCCGTCACACACTCTCTCTTTTCCTGTCACACTCCGGCGTGAGCAGTCGCTGGTTCCTGGCTGTGTCCCCAGTGTCCTTTCCACCTGCCGTGAGGACATAGAGTGAAGTTCCCTCTGCATCGTCCCATCACACACTCCCCGTGGTGGGATACAGAGTGAAGCTCCCTCCCTCTGTACCGTTCTGTCACACATTCCCTAGGGGTTGGACAAAGAGTGAAGTTCCCTCCGCACTGTCCAGTCACACACTCCCTCCGCACCATCCCGTCAAACATGCCCTGGGTTCAAAAACAGTTCAGATCACACCCTCCTCTCTCCCCCATCACTCTGAACTCCTCTTTTCTCACCCCTCCCGTTTTGTGACTTCTCTCTCTCCCCCGCCTCCCTCCCGTCTCTCTGCCTTCCTCTATCTCTCCCTGACTCTCTCCCAACTCTAACCTCCTTGCCCTCTCTCCCCATCTTCCCCCGTCGCTTCTCCCTCTCCCTCATTCCCCCTCCCCATACTTCTCTCCCCCTCCCCATACCTCTCACTCCTCTCCCCAACTCCCTCCTTCTACCCTCTCTGCCCCTCCTCTATCCCCTTCACTCTCTCCCATCACTCCCGTCTCCCCCAACCCCCTTTCTCTCCCCCTCCCTCTCCCTTTGTCTAAACCCTCCCTGTCTCTCCCTCTCTCTCACCCTCTTTCTGCCCTCTCCCCTCCCTCCCTTCCCCCCCCTCTCTCCCCCTTTCTCTCCCATTCTTTCTCTCTCTACCACCTTCTCCCTCCCTGGCCCCCTCTCTCACCCCTCTTTCCCCTCCTATCCCACTCTCTCCCCCTTTCTCCCCATCTTCCCCCTCTCTCCCCTTTCTCTCCCACTCTCTTCCCCTCCCACTCTCCTGATGGATCTCACACCCTGAACACCCCTTCACCGACACTTGCCCCAATGAATCAGCCCCCTCTCACTGCCCAGATCAAACAGAACCTTCCCTCTGGACCCTTCAGACCGCAACACCTTCCTTTCAAACGGGACCCCTCCCTCCGGACCAGGACACTCACCGGACCCCTGCTCCGGGCCTCTTTCCCCTACATCGGCTACCAGCGGGCACCTCTGACTGGCGGCAATGGTGTCCGGCGTGAGCAGTCGCTGGTTCCCGGCTGTGTCCCCGGTGCCCTTTCCACCTGCCGTGAGGAAGAGGGGGGAGAGAGGGTGAACAGGAGAAGGGGCCAACAGGGTGGCCGCCAGCCAGGGACACTACCTCTTGAGGTCGGCCCTCTAACTCCCTACCTGACTGACTCTCTGTCTCTCCCTCTCTCTTTTCCCTTCCCAATCTCTCTCTTACCCCCTCTCCCTCTCTCTCCCTCTCTCTCACCATTTCTCTCCTCTCACTTTCTCACTCACCTCCATCGCTCTATCTCAATTCCTCCCTGTGGTGATACGACTACCAGCCGACTGCAGGGGGCAATCTCTGTACCTGTAGAAGGACCACCTGGAGGCTGACTCCACCTGGGCCGGCTGTCAATCAGCCGACCCGAATACAAGTCTGAGCCGGCCCCTCCTGAGCCAGTCACTCAGGAGCCACCGAGTTGTGAACTAGTGTTCAAACTCTTATTTGACTGTTGTACAGACTTTCGAGTTTTGTGTTTGCTCGCTGCTACTCAGCGCACCACTCTCCCTCACGTTCCCTGTCTCTTTCACTCTCTCCCTCCCTCTCTTTCTTTCTCACTCCACTCTCTCTCACTCGCTCCTATCCCATCCTCTCTCTATCCTTCAATCCTCTCTCTTTCCCTTTCTCCTCCCTCTTCCCACGCTTTCTCCTCCTCTTCACTCTCTTTCATCTCTCTCTCCAACCCTCCCCCTCCCTCCCTTTCTCTCTTCTTTAACCCTCCCCTCTCTCTCTCTCTCTCTCTCTCTCTCTCTCTCTCTTTTGCTTGCTCTCTCTCTCTCATCTCCAACTCTTCTCTCCTTCAACCCCCCCTTGCTCTCTCATCTCTCCTTCAACTCCCCTCTCCCTCTGCCCCCTCTCTTTTTTCTCTCCTTTAACCCCCCTCTCTCTTCTCTCCTTCAACCCTCCTCCTTCTGCCCCTCTCTCCTTCAACTCCCTCTGTCCTCTCTCCTCTCTCCAACCTCCCCTCCCTCTGCCCCCTCTCTTCTCCAACCCCCTCTCCCTCTGCCCCTCTTCTTCAATTCCCCTCTCCCCCTCTCTCTCACTCTCTCTTTCTTCTCTCTCCAACCCCCCTCTCCCTCTGCCCCTCTCCTCTCTCCAATCCCCCTCTCCCTCTGCTGCCTCTCCAAACCCCCTCTTCCTCTCTCTACCCCCTCACTCCCCTCTCCCACTCCTTCCCCATCTCTCCCTCACCCTCTTTCCCCTATCCCTTTCTCTCTCCCCCTCTCTTTTGCCCTCCCCATCTACCCCCTCTTTTTCCCCTCTCCCTCTGCCTCTCTCTCTCTCTTCCTGTAATGAGGTGATCAGAACTGAACACAAGACTAAGTGTGGTGTCACCAGAGATTCGTAGCGTGACCTATCGACTCTGGACAAGTGGTTGAACTTGGAAAATCTCTACTCAACAAACTAAACCTTAAAGATATGAATGTGACAGATTATATGGAGAAAATGAAATCCTAAGGAAAAAGATTTGTCTTGTCACGATTCTTATTCTGGAATAGAATTATTTTTAGTGTCAGCACAATTACAAGGTGGAGTCTTTCAAGCTGAATAAGTCTAGGGTTTTGCCTGATCATTCCTTGTTATTAATTAATTGTACTGCTTCAGAGAGAATGGAGAAGGTTTATCGTTGGCGATTTAATTCTTTTTTGTTGAAGAATGCTGATTTTTGTAAATTAAATATAGGTTCTTTTGAAAATACAAGATCAGTTGATAGAAGTTTTATGGGAGGCTCTGAAAGCTTATTTAGGGGACAAATTATTAGTTATACCGTTAAAATTAAGAAACAATAAATTGCTGAGATTAGTAAACTGGAGAAGGAGATAGAGAATTTGGAAAAAGTTAAGAAAGCACATTTAGTTAATATGAAATTATGGTATAATTCATTACAAATTTATAAGTTTGAGAAACTATTATAGAGAACTAGACAACGTTATTATGAATTAGGTGAGAGAGATAAAATTTTAGCTTGTTAAAAACGGAACAAGCTTCTAGAACAATAAATGCTATCAGACATGGTTCAATCATTACATACAAACCTCAGGAAATTAATTATGAGTTTCATACATTTTATGAGAAATTGAATACTTATGAAGTATTGGAAGATTAAGTGAAAATTGACAATTTTTTATCTGGTTTAGTTTTAGGATATGGATATTAAGGATTTAGATGCTTCCTTTATTGTTAAAGAAATGTTGGAAGCACTTTGATCTGTGGCTAGAAGGAAGTCTCCAGGGGATGATGGTTTTCCTTCTGAATTTTATAAGGAATTTCAGGACCTATTAGTCCCTTTATTGATGGATGTTTTGGGATAGGCTACGGAGACTGGTTCCTTTCCAAATTCTTTTTCTAAAGCAATTATTACGGTTATTCTTAAGAAGGATAGGGATCCATTAAAAGTGGATCTTATGGACCTATTTCTTTATTGAATGTAGATTATAAAATTGTGGCCAAGGTTCTGGCTAATAAATTAGCTAAATATTTACCAGATTTAATTTATTTCGATCAGACGAGTTTTATTAAGAACCGATACTCAGCAGATGATATCTTTAATTAATATTTCTCAGGAGCAGCCTGACCAAACAATGGTAATTTCTCTCGATGCAGAGAAGGCCTTTGATAGAGTGGAATGGAGTTTTTTGTTTAAAGTTTTGGAGAAATTTAATTTTGGGCCTTTTGTTATTGGTTGGATTAAGGCTTTATATAAACATTCTACTGCTTGATTTGTGACAAATTGACAGGTATCTTCACCTTTTACGTTATCCAGATCAACTAGGCAAGGCTGCCCTTTGTCACCAGCTCTATTTCCATTGGTTATTGAACCTTTGGCTTTTGTGGGAAGGTAAAATGGCGAGGGTGTCATTACAGAAATTAACTTGGAAATATCCTTTAGGAGGGTTGAAACTTTCTAATTTTCAGAATTATTATGATTCAGCACAGTTTAAATTTATTAATAGGATGTTTGAAGTGGATAAACTGATATGAGCTAATAGTGAATTATCTCAGATTGGCGAGAAGAGGATGGATCAGTTTATTTATCGATGGAATTCTCAGTTATTAAGTAATTATAATTTGCCTGGGTTGAAACGTTTAATGGAATTATGGAGTAAAACAATGAAACTATAGGTACTCAAGGTAAAATTTCAGCTAAAACACCTTTGTTTCAAAATAAGCTTTTTCCTTTTACGGTTAATAATCAAATTTTGAAGTTGTGGGAACAGAAAGGAATTAAACTGGTAGAAGATTGCTATGAAGCAGGATTTTTTATTTCCTTTCAGAGAATTTTGGACGTTCGTTACGGCTACCCAGGCGGTCTAAATTTGAAATTTGGTGGTAAGAAAGGATTTATATCTGAGATGTGTGCTTTGTTACAGAATAAAATCCTTAAGCCGCACGTTCATAAATCTAGATTGAAGTGGGAAAAAGATTTGTCCACATCTATTTTTCAAGATGATTGGAAGATTGTGTGAAGACAGTGTGATGAAAATTGTAAATGTAAGGTATCAATTGATTCATGTAAACAACAACACGCTCCCAGGGACTCACTGAAAAATCACTGACACACTCCCCTGGACCCCCTGTAAACATTGACAATCTCCACGGGACCCTCTGTAAACACCGACACCCTCCATGACACCAACACACACACTTGATTTGTACCTGGAACTAATTCTTCCAGAGGAGTGAGCGGATGCCCGGGAAGGGCTGGTGGCAACTCCGACGTGGTCATCTGCCTCTTGCTTGACCTTCCCACGCGCCGAGGCTGCGCTAGTGGACGTGGAATGGAATGAGGCCTGCACTGCAACCGAGGGTTACAGCGAGAGCCCTGGAGAGAGAGAGAGAGAGAGAGAGAGAGAGAGAGAGAGAGAGTGAGAGAGTGAGAGAGAGAAAGAGGGAGGGAGGAAGGGGAGTGGGAGGGAAAGAGGATGGGAGGGAGGGGGAGAGAGGGAGGGGGAAAGGAGGGAGTGATCAAGCAGAGAAGGAGAGAGAGAGAGGGATGAGAAGAGAAGAAGGGAGGGGAGAGATGGGGAGACAGAGGAGAAAGAGATAGAGGGAGGGAGGGAGAGAGAGAGATAAGGAGAGGGGAGAGATAGAGACAGGTAGAGAGAGACAGAGACAAAGAGAGTTGGAGAGAGAGAAAGAAGGGGAGAAATTAGGAGAGGAATGAGAACACAGGAGAAGTTTACTAAAACTCCCCGAGACTCCCTGTAAACATCAACACACTCCCCAGGACCCCCTGTAAACACTGACACTCTCTCTGGGACCCCCCATAAACACCAACACACTCCCCAGAATCCCCTGTAATCACCGACCCACTCTTCGGGACCCCCTATAAACACCAACATACTCACTGGGACCCCTTGTAAACATCAACAGACTCCTCAGGACCTCCTATAAACAGAGACACACTTTCTGGGACCCGCTGTAAACACCGACACTCTCCTGGGACCCCCGTAAACACTGACAATCTCCCTGGGATCCCCTGTAAACACCAACACAATCCCCGGGACCACCTGTAAACACCAACACATTCAACAGGGCCCCCTGTAAACACTTTCACACACTCTCCAGGACCCCCTGTGAACACCGACACACTCAACAGGACTCTCTGTAAACACCGACACTCTTCCCGGGATCCCCTGTAAACACCGACACTCTCCCCCGGACCCCTTGTAAACACCGACACTCTCCCTGGGCCCCCCTATAAACACTAACACAGTCCCCGGGTCCCCCTGCAAACACCAGCGACATTGAAGTAATTTCATCTCACTCCCCACCCCTTCATGATTCTCCCTCCTTTCATTCCCCAGATCTCAAGTCTCTCTCACCCTCTCTCTCTCATTTCTTCACTCACTCCTCTATTTTTGCCTCCCTCTCTTCCTCTCACTCTCTTTTTCTCTCTCACCCTCTCTTTCTCTATCTCTTTCTCTCCCCTTCTCTCTCCCTCTCTATTTCTCTCTGTGACTCTCTTCCCTTTTCTCTCCACTTCTCTTTCTCCCTCTTTCTCTCTCTCTACTCTTTCTCCCTCTCTTGCTCCCCCTTCTCTCTCTCTCGCTCTCTTTCTATCTGCCCCCTCTCTCTCTCCTCTCTTTCTTTCCCCCCTCCCTGCCTATCTCCCATTAACCAGTTCTAGACAATTTATCCCATCTTTTGAAAGATCTACGTCGAAAAGTCCTTACCTCTCGCTCTCAGAACAACAGAGATCCGTGCACATGTAAAACGGAATCTTTCCTCTCCCTTTACACCCTTGTAGATGGTGAGAATTCACTTTGTTTTCAGGGAAAGACGTCTCTGGTGGTATTTTGTCAAGGTTTCAGTCTCTCTCTCCACCACTTTCACACTCTCCCTATCTCACTCCCCCCTCTCTCTTTGCCTTTGTCTCCCTCTCCTCTATCTCTCTCTCCCACTCTCTTCCCCTCCTCTTTCCCCTTCTCTCTCACTCTATTCTCTCTCTCCCCTATTTTTCTCTCTCCTTCTCTATCACTCTCTTTCTGTTCTGGATTTTCTCTCTCCCTCTCTTACACCACCCCCCCCCCCCCCACAACAAGCTGCTGGGGTTTGCTGCCGAGCTTGCAGTGAGCTGGTGCCTGCCCTGACAACACAAGACTGTGGCAGTGAGACGGAAGGGATGGATCGTGGCTGTCAGCACTGCTGGTGTCAGGAGAGGTCTCTCTGCACTCCACTGGCGTGTGTGCTTCCTGTCAACAGAGAGAGAGGACAAGAGAGAGAGAGAGAGAGAGAGAAGGGGAGGAGAGAGTGAGAGAGGGTGATAGACGTGAGCAGAAAGGGGAAACGGATGAGATAGAGAGGGGGGAAATAGAGAGCGGGAGAGAGAAGAAGAGGGGCAGATATGGGGAGAGAGAGAGGGGAAGAAATGGGAAGAAAGAGGTGGGGAGAGGGGGAGAAGGGGGAGAGAGGTGGGGAGAAGGGGTGAGAGAGGGGCAGAAATGGGGAGAGGGGGAGAAGGGGAGAGAGGGGCAGAAATGGGGAGAGAAAGGTAGGGGGAGAGAGAGAGGGGAAATGGCTGAGAGTTTTTCCATTCAATGTAACTCCTGGGAGATTTTAAGTAACTGCATAGTCCTGATAAGCGCAGGTTGACTTCCTGAACCTGGACATTGCTGCTGGTGTCGGAACAGGGAGAGGAGATTCTGTCTTTCCTGCCAGTGCCACGTTCAACTAGGATCACAAGCCCCACAGTCAGCAAAGATTCCCTGCTCCACAGATCAAGCATGGATCATCCACTGTGTGTGTGTGTGTGTGTGTGTGTGTGTGTGTGTGTGTGTGTGTGTGTGTGTGTGTGTGTGTGTGTGTGTGTGTGTGTGTGTGTGGTGGGGGGAAGGGTGCGTGTGTGGTGGGGGGAAGGGTGCGTGTGTGGGGGGGTGTGTGCATGTATGTGTATGTGTGTGGGGGTGAGTGGGGTAGGGATGTGTGTGTGGGGTGTGCTCTTCAACACTCCCCCAGATCCCACTGTACTACAACACACCCCCAGATCCCTCTGCTCTACAAAACTGCCCCAGATCCCTCTGCACTACAAAACTCCCCCAGATCCCACTGCTCTTCAACAATCCCCCAGATGCCACTGCTCCACAACCCTCCCCCAAATCCTTCTGCCCCACAGCACTTCCCCAGATACATCTACTCGACAAAACTCCCACAGATCCCTCTTCCCCACAATACACCCCCAGATCCCTCCTCCCAACAATGCACCCCCAGCTCCCTCTGCTCCACAACACTACCCCAGATCCCTCTACTCTACATCACACACCAGCTCTACAACACTCCCCCAGACCTCTCTGCTGCACAACAATCCCCCAAATCCTTCTGCCCCACAACACTCCCCGAGATCACTCTGCTCTATAAAAATCCACCGACCCCTCTGCTCCACAACACTACCCCAGATCCCTCTACTCTACATCACACACCAGCTCTACAACACTCCCCCAGACCTTCCTGCTGCACAACAATCCCCCAAATCCTTCTGCCCCACAACACTCCCCGAGATCACTCTGCTCTATAAAAATCCACCGACCCCTCTGCTCAACAACAATCCACCAAATCCCTCTGATCTACAACATTCCCCCAGATCCCTATGCTCCACAACACTTCCCCAGACCCCTTGGCTCCCCAACACTCTCCCAGATCCCTCTGTTCGACATCACACTCCCAGATCCCTCTGATCCACAACAATCCCTCAGATCCCACTGCTCCACAATACTCCCCAGGATCCCTCTTCCCAACAACTCTCCGCCAGAACCCCATGCTCCACATCAAAACGCCAGATACCCAGCTCTATAACAATCCTCCAGACCTCTCTGCTGCACATCCCTTCCGCAAATCCTTCTGCTCCACAACACTCCCCAGATCCCTCAAATCTACTGCACTCCCCCAGACCCCTCTGCCCCACAACATTCCACCAGATCTCTCTGCTCCACAAGAATTCCCCAGGTCCTCCTGCTCAACATCACACTTCCAGATTGCTCTTCTCTACAGCTCTCCACCAGAATCCCCTGCTCCAAACACTCCCCGAGATCCCTCTGCTCCACAACACACCCCCAGATCCCCCTGCACTACAACACTCCACCAGATCCCTCTGCTCCACAACACTTCCCCGGATCCCTCTTCCCCACAACACTCCCCAAGATCCCTCTTCTGTACATCACACTCCTGGATATCTCTGCCCCACAAGAGTCCCCCAGACCCCTCTGCACCACAACACTCCACCAGATCCCTATACTCTACATCACACCCCCAGAACCCCCAGCACTACAATACTCCACCAGATCCCTCTGCTCCACAAGAATCCCCCAGATCCCGCCTGCTCTACATTACACCTCCACATCCCTCTTCTCTACAGCACTCTGCCAGAATCCCCTGCTCGAAAACACTCCCCCAGATCCCTCTACTCTTCATCACACCCCCAGAACCCCCAGCACTACAATACTCCACCAGATCCCTCTACTCCACAAAATTTCCTCGATCCCTCTTCCCCACAACAATCCCCTAGATCCCTCTTCCCTACATGATTCCCCCAGATACCTCTTCCCGACCTCACTCCCCGAGATCCCTCTGCTCTACAACACTCCCCCAGACCCTTCTGCTCCACAACATTCCCTCATATCCCTCTGCTCCACAATACTCTCCCAGATACCTCTGCTACTCAACACTCCCCCAGATTGCTCTGCTCCACAAGACTCCCCCAGATCCTCCTGCACTACAACACTCCACCACATTCCACTTCCCCACAACATTCTCCCAGATCCTTCTTCTCTACATCACACTCACAAATCACTCTGCCCCACAAGACTGCCCCAGATCCCTCTGGTACAGAACACTCCCCCGTATACCTCACCTCTACAACACTCCCCCAGACCCCTCTGTTCCACAACATTCCCCCAGATCCCTCTACTCTACATCACACCCCAGATCCCTCTGCATTGCAACACTACACGAGATCCCTCTGCTCCATAACACTCACCCAGATATCTCTGCTCCACAACACTTCCTCGATCCCTCTTCCTTACAACACTTCCCCAGATCCCTCTGCTCCATAACACTCCCCCATAACCCTCTGCTCCACAACACTCCCCCAGATCCTCCTGCACTACAATACTCCACCACATCCCTCTGCTCCACAAGAATCCCCCAGATCCCACCTGCTCTACATCACACCTCCACATACCTCTTCTCTACAGCGCTCTGCCAGATTCCCCTGCTCGAAAACACTCCCCCAGATTGCTCTGCTCCACAAGACTCCCCCAGATCCTCCTGCACTACAACACTCCACCACATTCCACTTCCCCACAACATTCTCCCAGATCCTTCTTCTCTACATCACACTCACAAATCACTCTGCCCCACAAGACTGCCCCAGATCCCTCTGGTACAGAACACTCCCCCGTATACCTCACCTCTACAACACTCCCCCAGACCCCTCTGTTCCACAACATTCCCCCAGATCCCTCTACTCTACATCACACCCCAGATCCCTCTGCATTGCAACACTACACGAGATCCCTCTGCTCCATAACACTCACCCAGATATCTCTGCTCCACAACACTTCCTCGATCCCTCTTCCTTACAACACTTCCCCAGATCCCTCTGCTCCACAACACTCCCCCATAACCCTCTGCTCCACAACACTCCTCCAGATCCTCCTGCACTACAATACTCCACCACATCCCTCTGCTCCACAAGAATCCCCCAGATCCCACCTGCTCTACATCACACCTCCACATACCTCTTCTCTACAGCGCTCTGCCAGATTCCCCTGCTCGAAAACACTCCCCCAGATTGCTCTGCTCCACAAGACTCCCCCAGATCCTCCTGCACTACAACACTCCACCACATTCCACTTCCCCACAACATTCTCCCAGATCCTTCTTCTCTACATCACACTCACAGATCACTCTGCCCCACAAGACTGCCCCAGATCCCTCTGCGACACAACACTTCCACAGATCCCTCACATCTAAAACACTCCCCAGACCACACTGCTCCACAACACTCCCCCAGATCCCACTACTATACATCACACCCCCCAGATCCCTCTGCATTGCAACACTCCACGAGATCCCTCTGCTCCATAACACTCACCCAGATATCTCTGCTCCACAACACTCCCCAGAATCCCCAGCACTACAATACTCCACCAGATCCCTCTGCTCCACAACACTCCCCCATAACCCTCTGCTCCACAACACTCCCCAGATCCTCCTGCACAACAATACTCCACCAGATCCCTCTGCTCCACAACACCTCTTCAGATTCCACTTCCCCACAACACTCTCCCAGATCCTTCTTCTCTACATTACACGCCCGGATCGCTCTGCCCCACAAGACTCCCCCAGATCCTCCTGCACAACAATACTCCACCACATCCCTCTGCTCCACAAGAATCCCCCAGATCCCACCTGCTCTACATCACACCTCCACATACCTCTTCTCTACAGCGCTCTGCCAGATTCCCCTGCTCGAAAACACTCCCCCAGATTGCTCTGCTCCACAAGACTCCCCCAGATCCTCCTGCACTACAACACTCCACCACATTCCACTTCCCCACAACATTCTCCCAGATCCTTCTTCTCTACATCACACTCACAAATCACTCTGCCCCACAAGACTGCCCCAGATCCCTCTGGTACAGAACACTCCCCCGTATACCTCACCTCTACAACACTCCCCCAGACCCCTCTGTTCCACAACATTCCCCCAGATCCCTCTACTCTACATCACACCCCAGATCCCTCTGCATTGCAACACTACACGAGATCCCTCTGCTCCATAACACTCACCCAGATATCTCTGCTCCACAACACTTCCTCGATCCCTCTTCCTTACAACACTTCCCCAGATCCCTCTGCTCCACAACACTCCCCCATAACCCTCTGCTCCACAACACTCCTCCAGATCCTCCTGCACTACAATACTCCACCACATCCCTCTGCTCCACAAGAATCCCCCAGATCCCACCTGCTCTACATCACACCTCCACATACCTCTTCTCTACAGCGCTCTGCCAGATTCCCCTGCTCGAAAACACTCCCCCAGATTGCTCTGCTCCACAAGACTCCCCCAGATCCTCCTGCACTACAACACTCCACCACATTCCACTTCCCCACAACATTCTCCCAGATCCTTCTTCTCTACATCACACTCACAGATCACTCTGCCCCACAAGACTGCCCCAGATCCCTCTGCTACACAACACTACCCCAGATCCCTCACATCTACAACACTTCCCCAGACCACTCTGCTCCGCAACACTCCCAAGATCCATCAAACCTACTGCACTCCCCCAGACCCCTCTGCACCACAACACTCCACCAGATCCCTCTGCTCCACAAGAATTCCCCAGATCCCCCTGCTCTACATCACACCTCCACATCCCTCTTCTCTACAGCACTCCATCAGAATCCCCTGCTCGAAAACACTCCCCCAGATCCCTCTACTCTACATCACACCCCCAGAAAGCCCACCGCTACAATACTCCACCAGATCCCTCTGCTCCACAACACCTCCTCAGAACCCACTTCCCCACAACAATCTCCCAGATCTTTCTTCTCTACATTACACTCCCGGATCACTCTGCCCCACAAGCTTCCCACAGATCCCTCTGGTATAGAACAGTCCCCCGTATACCTCACCTCTACAACAATCCCCCAGACCCCTCTGCTACACAACACTCCTCCAGATCCCTCATCCTGACAACACTCCCCCAGATCTCTCTTCCCAACAACACTCCACCAGATCCTTCTGCTCTACAACACTCCCTCAGAACCCTCTGCTCAACAACACTCCCTGAGATTGCTCTGCTCCACAACTCTCCCCCAGATCCCTCTGCTCCACAACACTTCCCCAGATTCCTCTTCCCCACAACACCTCCCAGATCGTTCTTCTCTACATCACACTCCTGGATCTCTCTGCAACACAAGACTCCCCAAGATGCCTCTGCCCCACGATACTCCACCAGATCCCTCTATTCACAACACTCCCAGATCCCTCAAACCTACTACACTTCCCCAGACACATCTGCACCACAACACTCCCCCAGCTCCCTCTGCTACGCTACATTCCCCCAGATCACTCATATCTACAACATTTCCAAAGACCCCTCTGCCCCACAAGACTCCCCAAGACACCTCTGCCGCACAACACTCCACCAGATCCCTCTGCTACACAACACTCCCCCAGACCCCTCACATCTACAACACTCCCCCAGACCCCTCTGCACTACAACACTCCACGAGATCCCTCTGCTCCACAATAATCCCCCAGATCCCCCTGCTCTACATCACTCCGCTAGAATCCCCTGCTCGAAAACACTCCCCTACATCCCTCTACTCTACATCACACCCCCAGATCCCACTGTATTACAACAACTCCACGAGATCCCTCTGCTCCATAACACTCACCCAGATACCTGAGTTCCACAACACTCCCACAGAACCCCCACCACTACAATACTCCCCCAGACCCCTCTGCTCCACAACACTCCCCCAGACCCCTCTTCTCGACATCACATTACCAGATATCTCTGCCCCACAAGACTCCCCCGGATCCCTCTTCCCCACAAAAGTCCCCCAGACTCCTCTGCTCCACAAGAATCCCCCAGATCCCCTGCTCGACATCACACCTCCACATCCATCTTCTCTACAGCACTCCGCCAGAATCCCCTGCTCGAAAACACTCTCCCAGCTCCCCCTGCTCTACAACTCTCCACCAGATCCCTCTGCTCCACAAGAATCTCCCAGATCCCCTGTTCTACATCACACCTTCACATCCCTCTTCTCTACAGCACTCCGCCAGAATCCCCTGCTCGAAAACACTCCCACAGATACCCCTACTCTACATCACATCCCCAGAACCCCCAGCACTACAATACTCCACCAGATCCCTCTGCTCCACAACACTCCCCCAGATCCCTCTTCCCGACATCATTCCCCCATATCCTTCTTCCCGACCTCACTCCCCAAGATCCCTCTGCTCTACAATACTCTCCTAGATACATCTGCTACTCAACACTCCCCCAGATCGCTCTGCTCCACAACTCTCCCACAGATTCCTCTGCTCCACAACACTCCCCCAGATCCTCCTGCACTACAACGCTACACCAGATTCCACTTCCCCACAACACTCTCCCTGATCCTTCTTCTCTACATCTCACACACAGATCACTCTGCCCCACAAGTCTGCCCCAGATCCCTCTGGTATAGAACATACCCCCATATACCTCACCTCGACGACACTCCCCCAGACCCCTCTGTTCTACAACACTCCTCCAGATCCCTCTTCCTGACAACACTCCCCCAGATCCCTCTTCCCAACAACACTCCCTGAGATCACTCTGCTCCACAACTCTCCCCCAGAACCTTCTGCTCCACAACACTTCCCCAGATTCCTCTTCCCCACAACACTCCCCCAGATCCCTCTTCTCTACATCACACTCCCGGGTCACTCTGCCCCACAAGACTCCCCAACACCCCTCTGCCCCACAATACTCCACCAGATCCCTCTGCTCCACAACACTCCGCAGATCCGTCAAACCTACTGCACTTCTCTAGACCCCTCTGCCCCACAACACTCCACCAGATCCCTTTGCTCCACAAAAATCCCCCAGATGGCCCTGCTCTACATCACACCTCCACATCCCTCTGCTCTACAGCACTCTGCCAGAATCCCCTGCTCGAAAACACTCCCCCACATCCCTCTCCTCAACATCACACCCCCAGATCCCACTGCATTACAACACTCCACGAGATCCCTCAACTCCACAACACTCCCACAGAACCCCCACCACTACAATACTCCACCAGATTCCTCTGCTCCATCACACTCACCCAGATACATCAGCTCCACAACACTCCCACAGAACCCCCACCACTACAGTACTCCACCAGATCCCTCTGCTCCACACTTCCTCAATCCCTCTTCCCCACAACACACCTCCAGATCCATCTTCCCGACATCATTCACCCAGATCCCTCTTCCCAACCTCATACCCCTAGATCCCTCTGCTCTACAACTCTCCCCCAGACCCTCTGCTCCACAACACTCCCCCATATCCCTCTGCTCCACAATACTCTCCCAGATACCTCTGCTACTCAACACTCCACCAGATCATTCTGCTCCACAACTCTCCTCCAGATCCCTCTGCTCCACAGCACTCCCCCAGATCCTCCTGCACTACAATACTCCACCAGATTCCACTTCACCACATCACTCTCCCAGATCTTTCTTCTCTACATCACATTCGCAGATCACTCTGCCGCACAAGACTGCCCAAGATCCCTCTGGTATAGAACACACCCCCGTATACCTCACCTCTACAACACTCTCCCAGACCCCTCTGCTCCACAACACTCCCCCAGATCCTCCTGCACTACAACTCTCTACCAGATCCCTCTGCTCCACAACACTCCCCCGACTCCTCTGCCCACAAGACTCCACCAGATCCCACAGCTACACAACAGTCCCCCTGATTCCTCTTCCCCACAACACTCCCCCAGATCCCTCTTCTCTACATCACACTTCCAGATCACTCTGCCCCACGACTCCACCAGAACCCTCAGCTGCACAACACTCCCCCAGATCCATCACCTCTACAACACTCCCCCAGACCCCTCTGCTCCTCAACCCTCCCCAGGTCTCTCAAAACTACTGCACTCCCACAGACCCCTCTGCCCCACAACACTCCACCAGATCCCTCTGCTCCACTAGAATCCCCCAGGTCCCCCTGCTCTACATCACACCTTCAGATCCCTCTTCTCTACAGCACTCCGCCAGAATTCCATGCTCTACAACACTCCCCCAGATCCATCTACTTTACAACACTCCATCAGATCCCTCTGCTCCACAACACTCCCCAGATCTCTCAAAACCTCTGCACTCCCCCAGACCCCTCTGCCCCACAACACTCCACCAGATCCCTCAAACCTACTGCACTCCACCAGACCCCTCTGCCCCACTGCATTGCCCCAGATCCCTCTTCCCCACAACACTCCCCAGACCCCTCTGCTCTACAACACTCCCCCAGACCCCTCTGCTCCACATTACTCCCCTAGATCCCACTTCCCCACAACACACCACAGATCCCTCTGACCACAACATATCCAAATCCCTCCACCCTACAACACTCCCCCAGTTCCCTCGCTCTACATCACACCCCAAGATCTCTCTGCTCCACAACACTCCGCCAGAATCCCCTGCTCTACATCACAATGCCAGATCCCTCTTTCCCACAACACACCCCAGATCCTTCTGCCCCACAACCCTCCCTGAGATCACTCTGGTCTACAACAATCCACCAGACCCCTCTGCTCCACAACTCTCCACCAAATCCTTCTGCTCTACAACACTCCCCCAGATCCCTCTGCCCCACAACACTCCACCAGATCCCTCAAACCGACTGCACTCCACCAGACCCCTCTGCCCCACTGCACTCCCCCAGATCCCTCTTCCCCACAACACTTCCCCAGACCCCTTTGCTCTGCAACACTCCTCCAAATCTCTCTGCTCTACAATCCACCCCAGATCCCTCTTCCCCACAACACTCCCACAGATCCCTCTTCCCCACAACACACCCCCAGATCCCACTGCTCCACAACACCTCACCCCAAGATCCCCCTCCTCTACCACACCCCGAGGTCCCTCTGCTGCACAACTTTCCCCCAAATCCTTCTGCCCCACAACACTCCACGAGATCCCTCTGCTCCACAACCCTCCCGCAAATCCTTCTGCCCCACAACACTCCATGAGATCCCTCTGCTCAACAACACTCCCCCACATCCTTCTGTGCCACAACACACCCCCCCCCCCCCGATCCCTCTTCCCCACAACCCTCCCCCAGATCCCCGAATGACTCACCCTGTACATTCACCTTCATAATGGAATTGCATTTCAGCAGTGGTCCTGAGTCTGTGTCTGAAGAGCAAGCTGATGGCTCTATAATTCATTGAGATTCTCCCGCCCTATTCCTGAGAGGGTTCTTGGCGCAGGTGATGCCTTGGCTACATTCAGCAAGGCTGGGAGATCCGGAAAGGAATTGCTAATGGATAGATCTCTGTGCAGCAAGACCCCACTGGGAACTACACTGTAACAGATGTAGGAAATAGTGTCTTTGTAACAGACAATTCGAGAGGAATGTAACACCCCAGGTCCTTTCCCTGTCCCTTACCTTGGCAATTAAATTGTCTTCAGCAGAAGTGGGGCAATGAGTATGGGGTATGGAGGCAATGAGGGAGCTCCGCACTGTGGATGGGGGTGGTGCGGGATATCTGCGCTCTGGCAGGGTTGGTGAGGGACTGTGCACTGAGGGAGGGAGCAGTGTGCTCCACAGTTTGGGAAGCCTACTGAGGCAGCTCCACACTGTGGAAAGTGCGGTGAAGGATCTCTGCACTTGACTCAAGAAGGTGAGGGAGCTTCACACTGTGAGAGGGATATTGAGGAAGCTCCATGCTGTGGGAGAGGAGTTGAGCAAACAATAGGGCAGTTGGATCAGTGTGGGGACTGTCACAGGGCTGTGGGGAGACAGAGGGCAATTGGGATTGTAATGCGCGTCGAAAGAACCAAAGGCTTGTTGATCCAAACTAAGGCTTTTATTAACTAAAAGACTGGAGCATATCACAAGTAGGTTGACCTGGTCTGGCTTGGAGCAATCCTTTCAGACCTGCCAGTAGGTGTGGCTACACTCTCAGCCAATCACGGTCATTCTACACTACAATCTGTACATATGTGCATATACACATTGGTGATAGAATCTGTACTATCACATTTACCCCTTCTTTGAGAACCAACCCCAGGGTGAATGGAGGTTAGAGGCTGTACCAGTCAGAGTGTCTGACCATCCAGCGTGACCGCCGTGGCGCCGGGATTGGGGTCGCCGGAGTCATGTTGCCGGCAGGCCTGTAGGGTGCGGCCACTGCTTTGCTCAATTCCCCAACGCCGTTGTCGACAGTCTGGCCTGAGTTGGTGGGTGTTGCTGGTCCCTCTGTTGAAGCATATGACCTGGGGAAGAAGGAATAGGGGGATGTTGGGTTAAAGGCACTGCTGCGTCTGATCCGGCTTGGGCTAGGTCGTTACTGAGACTGTGTCCTCCGGTCCATCTGGGTACTCAATGTGGGCATAATGCGGGTGCGCATGGAACAGAGTCACTCAGTCAACCAAGGGGTCATTCTTAGAGTACCGGATATGGTGTCCAGACCAGGAACTGTGAGCCATGCCGGTATGGTCGTACCCAACTCAGATTTCTTCGGAAAAGAGAACATCCATTCGGGGGGGGGGGAACATTGGTCACGGTGCATAGGAGGGAGCGGATGGAGAGTAGTGCACTAGTGAGCACATCCTGCCAGTGAGAGGTGGGGAGACCTTTGGACCGGAGGGCAAGCGTAACCACTTTCCAGACAGTGGCATTCTCTCCTTCGACTTGCCCACAGGGATATGGGGAGAGTGGGACGGTGGGGTTAGTGTGGAGAGAGTGGTGGGGTGGGTCAATGTGGGGCCTGACACATGGCTATGGGGAGAGAGAGGGGCAGTGGGGTCAGTGTAGGGGCTGACATGGGGTGGTGGGGTCAGTGTGGGGGCTGACACGGGGTTGTGGGGAGAAATGGGGGCGGTGGGGAGAGAGGGAGGCGATGGGGTCAATGTGGGGGCTGTGGGGAGAGAGCGGGGTGGTGGAGTCAGTGTGGGGGCTGTGGGTAGAGAGGGGGGCTGGGGAGAGAGGTGGGTGGTGTGGAGAGAGGGGGGCGGTGGGGTCAGAGTGTTGGCTGTGAGGAGAGAGGGTGTGGTTACGTCAATGTAGGGGATGTGGGGAGAAAGCGAGCCAGTGGGGTCATTGTGGGGACTGTGGGAAGAGAGCAGGGTGGTGGAGTCAGTGTGGGGGCTGTAGGGAGAGAGGAGGCAGTGGGATCAGTGTGGTAGCTCTGGGGAGAGAACGCGGCGGTGGGGGTTGTGGGGAGAGAGGGCTGTGGGAAGAGGGGGCTGTGGGGAAAGAGGGGGCTGTGGGCAGAGAGGGGATGGTGGGGAGAGAGGGGGGTGGTGTCATCTGTTTGGGGGCAGTGGGGAGGGGGGGAGCGTAGGGGTCAGTGTGGGAGCTGTGGGGAGAGGGGGGCAGTGGGATCAGTGGTGGCTTTGGGGAGAGAGCGGGGTGATGGGGGTTGTGGAGAGAGAGAGGGCTGTGGGAAGAGGGCACTGTGGGGAAAGAGGGTGCTGAGGGCAGAGAGGGGATTGTGGGGAGAGAGGTGGCTGTGGGGAGAGAGGGGGCTGTGGGGAGAGAGGGGGTGGTTACGTCAGTGTAGGGGCTGTGGGGAGAAAGCGGGCCGGAGGGGTCATTGTGCGGACTGTGGGAAGAGAGCGGGGTGGTGGAGTCAATGCGGGGGCTGTGAGGAGCGAGTGGGGCGCTGGGGTCAGAGTGGGGAATAAGGTGGCGGTGAGGTCAGAGTGGGGGCTGTGGCAGAGAGCAGGGTGCTGGGGTCAGTGTGGGGACTGACACGGGGCTGTAGGAAGAGAGCGGAGCAGTGGGATCAGTGTAGGAGCTGATTGGGCTGTGGGGAGAGAGGGGGGTGTCACTGAGGGGGCTGTGGGGAGAGAGGGGTTGGTGGAGTCAGTGTGGGGGCTGTGGGGAGAGAGGAGGGGGGTGGGGTGTGAGGGGGGTGGTGTGGAGAGAAGTGGGCGGTGGGGTCAGTGTGTGGGCTGTGGGGAGAGAGTGGAGCTGTGGGGAGAGAATGGGGCTGTGGGGAGAGAATGGGGCTGTGGGGAGAGAGTGGGGCAGTGGGGTCAGTGTCGGAGCAGTGGGGAAAGAGCGGGGTGGCGGCGTCTGTTTGTGGGCAGTGGGGAGAGAGGGGCGGAGGGGTCAGTGTGGGGGCTGTGGGGAGAGAGGAGGGGGGTGGGGTGTGAGGGGGTGGTGTGGAGAGAGGTGGGGGGTGGGGTCAGAGTGTGGGCTGTGGGGAGAGAGTGTGGGCTGTGGGGAGAGAGTGGGGCTGTGGGGAGAGAATGGGGCTGTGGGGAGAGAGTGGGGCAGTGGGTCAGTGTCGGAGCAGTGGGGAGAGAGCGGGGTGGCGGCGTCTGTTTGGGGGCAGTGGGGAGAGAGGGGGCGGAGGGGTCAGTGTGGGGGCTGTGGGGAGAGGGGGGCGGTGGGATCAGTGTGGTGGCTTTGGGGAGAGAGCGGGGTGGTGCGGGTTGTGGGGAGAGAGGGCTGTGGGAAGAGGGCGCTGTGGGGAAAGAGTGGGCTGAGGGCAGAGAGGGGATTGCGGGGAGAGAGGGGGCTGTAGGGAGAGAGGGGGCTGTGGGGAGAGAGGGGGCTGTGGGGAGAGAGGGTGCGGTGGGGAGAGAGGGGGCGGTGCGTGTTATGGGAAGAGAGAGGGCGATGGGGTCAGTGTGGGGGCTGTGGAGAGAGAGTGGGTTGGTGGAGTCAGTGTGGGGGCTGTGGGGAGAGAGGAGGGTGGTGGGGTCAGTGTGGTTGCTGTGGGAAGAGAGCCGGGCGGTGGCGGCTGTAGGGAGAGGGGGCTGTTGGGAGAGAGGGGCCTGAGCGGAGAGTGTGGGTTCTGAGGGGAGAGTGTGGGGCGGTGGGGTCAGTGTGGGAACTGTGGGGAGAGAGCGGGGCGGTGGTGTCAGTTTGGGGCCAGTAGGGTGAGAGGGGTGGTCAGTGGGGTCAGTGTGGGGCTGTAGGGAGAGAGGGGGGCAGTGGGATCAGTGTGGTGGCTTTGGGGAGAGAACGCGGCGTTGGGGATTGTGGGGAGAGAGGGCTGTGAGTAGAGGGCGCTGTGGGGAGAGGGGGCTGTGGGGAGAGGGGGCTGTGGGGAGAGGAGGCTGTGGGCAAAGGAGGCTGTGGGGGGAGAGGGGGCTGTGGGGAGAGGGGGCTGTGGGGAGATGGGGCTGTGGGGAGAGGAGGCTGTGGGGAGAGAGGAAGCAGGGTGGGGTCAGTGTGGTGGCTGTGGGGAGAGATTGGTCTGTTGGGAGAGAGGGGCCTGAGCGGAGAGTGTGGGTTCTGAGGGGAGAGTGTGGGCCGGTGGGGTCATTGTGGGAACTGTGGGAAGAGAGCGGGGTGGTGGAGTCAGTGTGGGGGCTGTAGGGAGAGAGGAGGCAGTGGGATCAGTGTGGTAGCTCTGGGGAGTGAACGCTGCGGTGGGGGTTGTGTGGAGAGAGGGCTGTTGGAAGAGGGCTCTGTGGGTAAAGAGTGGGCTGTGGGCAGAGAGGGGATTGTGGGGAGAGAGGGGGGTGGTGTCATCTGTTTGAGGGTAGTGGGGAGGGGGGGAGCAGAGGGGTCAGTGTTGGGGCTGAGGGGAGAGGAGGGTAGTGGGATCAGTGTGGTGGCTTTGGGGAGAGAGCGGGGTGATGGGGTTGTGGGGAGAGAGGGCTGTGGGAAGAGGGCACTGTGGGGAAAGAGGGAGCTGAGGGCAGAGAGGGGATTGTGGGGAGAGAGGGGGCTCTGGGGAGAGAGGGGGCTGTGGGGAGAGGGGCACTGTGGGGAGAGAGGTGGATTGTGTGGAGATAGGGGGGCGGTGGGATCAGAGTGTGGGCTGTGGCGAGAGGGGGGTGGTTACATCAGTGTAGGGGCTGTGGGGAGAAAGCGGGCTGGAGGGGTCATTGTGGGGACTGTGGGAAGAGAGCGGGGTGGTGGAGTCAGTGTGGGGATTGACACGGGGCTTTGGGGAGAGAGCGGAGCAGTGGGATCAGTGTAGGGGCTGATTGGGCTGTGGGGAGAGAGGGAGGTGTCACTATGGGGGCTGTGGAGAGAGAGGCCGGTAGGGTCAGTGCGGTAGCTGAAGGGAGAGAGTGGGGCATTGGGGTCATTGTGGGAGCTGTGGGGAGAGAGGGGATGGAGGGTTCAGTGTGGGGACTGTGGAGAGAGAGCGGAGCGGTGGGGTCAGTGTGGGGGCTAACACGGGGCTGTGGGGAGTAAGGGGGGCTGTGGGGAGAGAGGGTGCGGATGGGTCAGTGTGTGGGCTGTGGGGAGAGGGGGGCGGTGGGATCAGTGTGGTAGCTTTGGGGAGAGAGCGGGGTGGTGCGGGTTGTGGGGAGAGAGGGCTGTGGGAAGAGGGCGCTGTGGGGAAAGAGGGGGCTGAGGGCAGAGAGGGGATTGTGGGGAGAGAGGGGGCTGTGGGGAGAGAGGGGGCTGTGGGGAGAGAGGGTGCGGTGGGGAGAGAGGGGGCGGTGCGTGTTGTGGGAAGAGAGAGGGCCATGGGGTCAGTGTGGGGGCTTTGGGTTGCGAGGAGGGTCAGTGGGATCAGTGTGGTGGCTTTCGGGAGAGAACGCGGCGGTGGAGGTAGTGGGGAGAGAGGGTTGTGGTTAGAGTGGGCTGTAGGGAGAGGGGCTGTGGGGAGAGAGTGGGGCTGTGGGGAGAGAGTGGGGCTGTGGGGAGAGAGTGGGGCTGTGGGGAGAGAGTCGGGCTGTGGGGAGAGAGTGGGGCGGTGGGGTCAGTGTGGGGGCTGTGGGGAGAGAGCGGGGCAGTGGTGTCAGTTTGGGGCCAGTGGGGTGAGGGAGGGATCAGTGGGGCCAGTGTGGGGCTGTAGGGAGAGAGGGGGCAGTGGGATCAGTGTGGTGGCTTTGGGGAGAGAACGCGGCGTTGGGGGTTGTGGGGAGAGAGGGCTGTGGGTAGAGGGGGCTGTGGGGAGAGGGGGCTGTGGGGAGAGGAGGCTGTGGGGAGAGGGGGCTGTGGGGAGAGGAGGCTGTGGGAGGAGAGGGGGCTGTGGTGGAGAGGGGGCTTTGGGGAGAGGGGATGTGGGGAAAGGGGGCTGTGGGGAGAGGTGGCTGTTGGGAGAGAAGGGCCTGTGTGGAGAGAGGAAGGGGGGTGGGGTCAGTGTGGTGGCTGTGGGGAGAGAGAGGGACGGTGGGGTCAGTGTGGGGACTGTGCGGAGAGATTGGTCTGTGGGGAGAGAGCGTGGCGGTCGGGTCATCGTGGGCAGAGTTTAGTCTGTGGGGAGAGAGCAGGGCGGTGGGGGTCAGTGTGGGGAGAGATTGGTCTGTGGAGAGAGAGCGGGGCAGTGGGGTCAGTGTGGGCAGAGATTGGTCTGTGGGGAGAGAGCGGGGCGGTGGGGTCAATTTTGGGAGAGATTTGTCTGTGGGGAGAGAGCGGGGCAGTGGGGTAAGTGTGGGGTGAGATTGGTCTGTGGGAGAGAGGGGTCAGTGGGATCAGTGTGGTGGCTTTGGGGAGAGAACGCGGCATTGGGGGTTGTGGGGATAGAGGGCTGTGGGTAGAGGGGGCTGTGGGGAGAGGGGGCTGTGAGGAGAGAGTGGGGCTGTGGGGTGAGAGTGGGGCGGTGGGGTCAGTGTGGAAGCAGTGCTGAGAGAGCTTGGTGGTGGCATCTGTTTGGGGGCATTGGGGAGGGGGGGGCGGAGGGGTCAGTGTGGGGGCTGTGCGAAGAGGGGTGCGGTGGGATCAGTGTGGTGGATTTGGGGAGTGAGTGGGGTGGTGGGGGTTGTGGGGAAAGAGGGCTGTGGGAAGAGGGGGCTGTGGGCAGTGTGGATTGTGGGGGAGAGGGGGCTGTGGGGAGAGAGGGGGCTGTGGGGAGAGAGGGGGCTGTGGGGAGAGAGGTGGGTGGTGTGGAGAGAGGGGGGCGATGGGGTCAGAGTGTGGGCTGTGGGGAGAGAGGGAGCTGTAGGGAGAGAGGGGGCTGTGGGGAGAGAGGAGGGTGGTGTGGAGAGAGGGGGGCAGTGGGGTCAGAATGTGGGCTGTGGGGAGAGAGGGTGTGGTTACGTGTAGGGGCTGTGGGGGGAAAGCGGGCCGGTGGGGTCATTGTGGGGTCTGTGGGAAGAGAGCGGGGTGGTGGAGTCAGTGTGGGGGTTGTGGGGAGAGAGGGGTCAGTGGGATCAGTGTGGAGGCTCTGGGGAGAGAACGCGGCGGTGGGGGTTGTGGGGAGAGAGGGCTGTGGGAAGAGGGCACTATGGGGAAAGAGGGGGCTGTGGGCAGAGAGGGGATTGTGGGGAGAGAGGGGGGTGGTGTCATCTGTTTGGGAGCAGTGGGGAGAGGGGGAGCGGAGGGGTCAGTGTGGGGGCTGTGGGGAGAGGAGGGTAGTGGGATCAGTGTGGTGGCTTTGGGGAGAGAGCGGGGTGATGGGGTTGTGGGGAGAGAAGGCTGTGGGAAGAGGGCACTGTGGGGAAAGAGGGGGCTGAGGGCAGAGAGGGGATTGTGGGGAGAGAGGGGGCTGTGGGGAGAGAGGGGGCTGTGGGGAGAGAGGGGGCTTTGGGGAGAGAGGGCACTGTGGGGAGAAAGGTGGATGGTGTGAAGAGACGGGGGCGGTGGGATCAGAGTGTGGGCTGTGGCAAGAGGAGGGTGGTTACGTCAGTGTAGGGGCTGTGGGGAGAAAGTGGGCTGGAGGGGTCATTGTGTGGACTGTGGGAAGAGAGCGGGGTGGTGGAGTCAGTGTGGGGACTGACACGGGGCTGTGGGGATAGAGCAGAGCAGTGGGATCAGTGTAGGGGCTGATTGGGCTTCGGGGAGAGAGGGGGGTGTCACTATGGGGGCTGTGGGGAGAGAGGCCGGTAGGGTCAGTGCGGTAGCTGTAGGGAGAGAGTGGGGCATTGGGGTCATTGTGGGGGCTGTGGGGAGAGAGCGGAGCGGTGGGGTCAGTGTGGGGGCTGACACGGGGCTGTGGGGAGAAAGGGGGGCTGTGGGGAGAGAGGGGTTGGTGGAGTCAGTATGGGGGCTGTGGGGAGAGTGGAGGGGGTTGGGGTGTGAGGGGGGTGGTTTGGAGAGAGGTGGGCGGTGGGGTCAGAGTGTGGGCAGTGGGTAGAGAGTGGGGCTGTGGGGAGAGAGTGGGGCTGTGGGGAGAGAGTGGGGAAGTGGTGTCAATGTCGGAGCAGTGGGGAGAGAGTGGGGTGGTGGCGTCTGTTTGGGGGCAGTGGGGAGAGAGGGGGCGGAGGGGTCAGTGTGGGGGCTGTGGGGAAAGGTGGACGGTGGGATCAGTGTGGTGGCTTTGGGGAGAGAGCGGGGTGGTGCGGGTTGTGGAGAGAGTGGGCTGTTGGTAGAGGGCGCTGTGGGGAAAGAGGGGGCTGAGGGCAGAGAGGGGATTGTGTGGAGAGAGGGGGCTGT
The DNA here is from genome assembly GCF_036971445.1 of Narcine bancroftii. Classification (NCBI taxonomy): domain Eukaryota; kingdom Metazoa; phylum Chordata; class Chondrichthyes; order Torpediniformes; family Narcinidae; genus Narcine; species Narcine bancroftii. The sequence goes on from NC_091471.1 coordinate 326,008,759, forward strand.
GGGGAGAGAGGGGGCTGTGGGGAGAGAGGGTGCGGTGGGGAGAGAGGAGGCGGTGCGTGTTGTGGGAAGAGAGAGGGCGATGGGGTCAGTGTGGGGGCTGTGGGGTGCGAGGGGGGTGAGTGGGGTCAGTGTGGGCACTGTAGGGAGAGAGGGGGCAGTGGGATCAGTGTGGTGGCTTTCGGGAGAGAACGCGGCGGTGGAGGTAGTGGGGAGAGAGGGCTGTGGGTAGAGTGGGCTGTGGGGAGAGGGGGCTGTGGGGAGAGAGTGGGGCTGTGGGGAGAGACTGGGGCTGTGGGAAGAGAGTCGGGCTGTGGGGAGAGAGTGGGGCGGTGGGGTCAGTGTGGGGGCTGTGGGGAGAGAGCGGGGCAGTGGTGTCAGTTTGGGGCCAGTGGGGTGAGGGAGGGATCAGTGGGGTCAGTGTGGGGCTGTAGGGAGAGAGGCGGCAGTGGGATCAGTGTGGTGGCTTTGGGGAGAGAGCGGGGTGATGGGGTTGTGGGGAGAGAGTGGGGCGCTGAGGTCAGAGTGGGGAGAAAGGTGGCGGTGATGTCATAGTGGGGGCTGTGGGAGAGAGCAGGGTGCTGGTGTCAGTGTGGGGACTGACACGGGGCTGTGGGGAGAGAGCGGAGTAGTGGGATCAGTGTAGGGGCTGATTGGGCTGTGGGGAGAGAGGTGGGTGTAACTGTGGGTGCTGTGGGGAGAGAGAGGGCGGTAGGGTCAGTGCGGTATCTGTAGGGAGAGAGTGGGGCATTGGGGTCATTGTGGGGGCTGTGGGGAGAGAGGGGGTGGAGGGGTCAGTGTGGGGACTGCGGGGTGAGAGCGGAGCGGGGGTGACACGGGGCTGTGGGGAGAAAGGGGGGCTGTGGGGAGAGAGGGGTTGGTGGAGTCAGTGTGGGGGCTGTGTGGAGAGAGGAGGGGGGTGGTGTGTGAGGGGGGTGGTGGGGAGAGAGGTGGGCGGTGGGGTCAGAGTGTGGGCTGTGGGGAGAGAGTGGGGCTGTGGGGAGAGAATGGGGCTGTGGGGAGAGAGTGGGGCAGTGGGGTCAGTGTCGGAGCAGTGGGGAGAGAGCGGGGTGGCGGCGTCTGTTTGGGGGCAGTGGGGAGAGAGGGGGCGGAGGGGTCAGTGTGGGGGCTGTGGGGAGAGGGGGGCGGTGGGATCAGTGTGGTGGCTTTGGGGAGAGAGCGGGGTGGTGCGAGTTGTGGGGATCGAGGGCTGTGCGAAGAGGGCGCTGTGGGGAAAGAGGGGGCTGAGGGCAGAGAGGGGATTGCGGGGAGAGAGGGGGCTGTGGGGAGAGAGGGGGCTGTTGGGAGAGAGGGGGCTTTGGGGAGAGAGTGTGCGGTGGGGAGAGAGGGGGCGATGGGGTCAGTGTGGGGGCTGTGGAGAGAGAGGGGGGTGGTGGAGTCAGTGTGGGGGCCTTGGCGAGAGAGAGGGACGGTGGGGTCAGTGTGGGGACTGTGGGGAGAGATTGGTCTGTGGGGAGTGAGCGTGGCGGTCGGGTCATCGTGGGGAGAGATTGGTCTGTGGTGAGAGAGCGGGGCGGTGGGGGTCAGTGTGGGGAGAGATTGGTCTGTGGAGAGAGAGCAGGGCGGTGGGGTCAGTGTGTGGAGAGAAGGGTCTGTGGGGAGATTGCGGGGCGGTGGGGTCAGTGTTGGGAGAGATTTGTCTGTGGGGAGAGAGCGGGGCGGTGGGATCAGTGTGGGGACTGACACGGGGCTGTGGGGAGAGAGCGGAGCAGTGGGATTAGTGTAGGAGCTGATTGGGCTGTGGGGAGAGAAGGGGGGGTGGGGTGTCAGGGGGGTGGTGTGGAGAGAGGTGGGTGGTGGGGTCAGAGTGTGGGCTGTGGGGAGAGAGCGGGGCGGTGGTGTCAGTTTGGGGCCAGTGGGGTGAGATGGGGGGTCAGTGGGGTCAATGTGGGGCTTTAGGGAGAGAGGGGGCAGTGGGATCAATGTGGTGGCTTTGGGGAGAGAACGCGGCGTTGGGGATTGTGGGGAGAGAGGGCTGTGGGTAGAGGGCGCTGTGGGGAGAGGGGGCTGTGGGGAGAGGGGTCTGTGGGGAGAGGGGGCTGTGGGGAGAGGAGGCTGTGGGCAGAGGAGGCTGTGGGGGGAGAGGGGGCTGTGGGAGAGGGGGCTGTGCGGAGAGAGGGCTGTGGGGCGAGGAGGCTGTGGGGAGAGAGGGGCCTGTGTGGAGAGAGGAAGGGGATGGGGTCAGTGTGGTGGCTGTGGGGAGAGAGCAGGGCGGTCGGGTCATCGTGGGGAGAGATTGGTCTGTGGGGAGAGAGCGGGGCGGTGGGGGTCAGTGTGGGGAGAGATTGGTCTGTGGAGAGAGAGCAGGGCGGTGGGGTCAGTGTGGGGAGAGAAGGGTCTGTGGGGAGAGTGCGGGGCGGTGGGGTCAGTGTTAGGAGAGATTTGTCTGTAGGGAGAGAGCGGGGCGGTGGGATCAGTGTGGGGACTGACACGGGGATCAGTGTAGGGGCTGATTGGGCTGTGGGGAGAGAGGGGGGTGTCACTGTGGGGGCTGTGGGGAGAGAGAGGGCGGTAGGGTCAGTGCAGTAGCTGTAGGGAGAGAGTGGGGCATTGGGGTCATTGTGGGGGTTGTGGGGAGAGAGGGGGTGGAGGGGTCAGTGTGGGGACTGTGGGGAGAGAGCGGAGCGGTGGGGTCAGTGTGGGGGATGACACGGGGCTGTGGGGAGAAAGGGGGGCTGTGGGGAGAGAGGGGTTGGTGGAGTCAGTGTGGGGGCTGTGGGGAGAGAGGCGGGGGTGGGGTGTGAGGGGGGTGATGTGGAGAGAGGTGGGCGGTGGGGTCAGAGTGTGAGCTGTGGGGAGAGAGTGGGGCTGTGGGGAGAGAATGGGGCTGTGGGGAGAGAGTGGGGCAGTGGGGTCAGTGTCGGAGCAGTGGGGAGAGAGCGGGGTGGCGGCGTCTGTTTGGGGGCAGTGGGGAGAGAGGGGGCGGAGGGGTCAGTGTGGGGGCTGTGGGGAGAGGGGGGCGGTGGGATCAGTGTGGTGGCTATGGGGAGAGAGCGGGGTGGTGCGGGTTGTGGGGAGAGAGGGCTGTGGGAAGAGGGCGCTGTGGGGAAAGAGGGGGCTGAGGGCAGAAAGGGGATTGCGGGGAGAGAGGGGGCTGTGGGGAGAGAGGGGGCTGTGGGGAGAAAGGGGGCTGTGGGGAGAGAGGGGGCTGTGGGGAGAGAGGGGGCTGTGGGGAGAGAGGGTGCGGTGGGGAGAGAGGGGGCGGTGCGTGTTATGGGAAGAGAGAGGGCGATGGGGTCAGTGTGGGGGCTGTGGAGAGAGAGGGGGCTGGTGGAGTCAGTGTAGGGGCTGTGGGGAGAGAGGAGGCTGGTGGGGTCAGTGTGGTTGATGTGGGAAGAGAGCCGGGCGGTGGCCGCTGTAGGGAGAGGGGGCTGTTGGGAGAGAGGGGCCTGAGGGGAGAGTGTGGGGCCTGAGGGGAGAGTGTGGGGCGGTGGGGTCAGTGTGGGAGCCGTGGGGAGAGAGCGGGGCGGTGGTGTCAGTTTGGGGCCAGTGGGGTGAGAGGGGGGGTCAGTGGGGTTAGTGTGGGGCTGTAGGGAGAGAGGGGGCAGTGGAATCAGTGTGGTGGCTTTGGGGAGTGAACGCGGCGTTGGGGATTGTGGGGAGAGAGGGCTGTGGGTAGAGGGCGCTGTGGGGAGAGGGGGCTGTGGGAGAGGAGGCTGTGGGCAGAGGAGGCTGTGGGGGGAGAGGGGGCTGTGGGGAAAGGGGACTGTGGGGAGATGGGGCTGTGAGGAGAGGAGGCTGTGGGGAGAGAGAGGGACGGTGGGGTCAGTGTGGGGACTCTGGGGAGAGATTGGTCTGTGGGGAGAGAGCGTGGCGGTCAGGTCATCGTGGAGAGAGATTGGTCTGTGGGGAGAGAGCAGGGCGGTGGGGGTCAGTGTGGGGAGAGATTGGTCTGTGGAGAGAGAGCAGCGCGGTGGGGTCAGTGTGGGGAGAGAAGGGTCTGTGGGGAGAGAGTGGGACGGTGGGGTCAGTGTGGGGAGAGATTGGTCTGTGGGGAGAGTGCAGGGCGGTGGAGTCAGTATGGGGAGAGAATGGTCTGTGGGAGAGAGGGGGCAGTGGGATCAGTGTGGTGGATTTGGGGAGAGAGTGGGCTGGTGGGGGTTGTGGGGAGAGAGGGCTGTGGGACGAGGGGGCTGTGGGCAGTGGGGATTGTGGGGGAGTGTGGGCTGTGGGGAGAGAGGGGGCTGTGGGGAGAGAGGGGGCTGTGGGGAGAGAGGGGGGAGGTGTGGAGGAAGTGGGGTGCTGGGATCAGAGTGTGGGCTGTGGGGAGAGAGGGGGCTGTAGGGAGAGAGGGGGCTGTGGGGAGAGAGGGGGCTGTGGGGAGAAAGAGGGCTGTGGTGTGAGAGGTGGGTGGTGTGGAGAAAGGGGGGCGGTGGGGTCAGAGTGTGGGCTGTGGGGAGAGAGGGTGTGGTTACGTCAGTGTAGGGGCTGTGGGGAGAAAGCGGGCAGGTGGGGTCATTGTGGGGACTGTGGGAAGAGAGCGGGGTGGTGGAGTCAGTGTGGGGGCTGTAGGGAGAGAGGAGGCAGTGGGATCAGTGTGGTAGCTCTGGGGAGAGAACTCTGCGGTGGGGGTTATGTGGAGAGAGGGCTGTTGGAAGAGGGCTCTATGGGTAAAGAGTGGGCTCTGGGCAGAGAGGGGATTGTGGGGAGAGAGGAGGCTCTGGGGATAGAGGGGGCTGTGGGGAGAGAAGGCACTGTGGGGAGAGAGGTGGATGGTGTGGAGAGAGGGGGGCGGTGGGATCAGAGTGTGGGCTGTGGCGAGAGGCGGGTGGTTACGTCAGTGTAGGGGCTGTGGGGAGAAAGTGGGCTGGAGGGGTCATTGTGGGGACTGTGGGAAGAGAGCGGGGTGGTGGAGTCAGTGTGTGAGCTGTGGGGAGAGAGTGGGGCTGTGGGGAGAGAATGGGGCTGTGGGGAGAGAGTGGGGCAGTGGGGTCATTGTGGGGGATGTGGGGAGAGAGGGGGTGGAGGGGTCAGTGTGGGGGCTGACACGGGGCTGTGGGGAGAAAGGGGGGCTGTGGGGAGAGAGGGGTTGGAGTCAGTGTGGGGGCTGTGGGGAGAGAGGAGGGGGGTGGGGTGTGAGGGGGGTGGAGTGGAGAGAGATGGGCGGTGGGGTCAGTGTATGGACTGTGGAGAGAGAGTGGGGCGGTGGGGTCAGTGTGGGCAGAGATTGGTCTGTGGAGAGAGAGCGGGGCGGTGGGGTGAGTGTTGGGAGAGATTTGTCTGTGGGGAGAGTGCGGGGCGGTGGGGTAAGTGTGGGGAGAGATTGGTCTGTGGGAGAGAGGGGTCAGTGGGATCAATGTGGTGGCTTTGGGGAGAGAACGCAGCATTGGGGGTTGTGGGGAGAGAGGGCTGTGGGTAGAGGGGGCTGTGGGGAGAGGGGGCTGTGGGGAGAGGAGGCAGTGGGGAGGTGAGGCTGAGGGGAGAGGAGGTTGTGGGGAGAGAGTGGGGCTGTGGGGTTAGAGTGGGGCGGTGTGGTCAGTGTGGAAACAGTGGTGAGAGAGCGTGGTGGTGGCGTCTGTTTGGGGGCATTGGGGAGAGAGGGGGCGGAGGGGTCAGTGTGGGGGCTGTGGGGAGAGGGGGGCGGTGGGATCAGTGTGGTGGCTTTGGGGAGAGAGCGGGGTGGTGCGAGTTGTGGGGAGAGAGGGCTGTGCGAAGAGGGCGCTGTGGGGAAAGAGGGGGCTGAGGGCAGAGAGGGGATTGTGGGGAGAGAGGGGGCTGTGGGGAGAGAGGGGGCTGTGGGGAGAGAGGGCACTGTGGGGAGAGAGGTGGATGGTGTGGAGAGACGGGGGCGGTGGGATCAGAGTGTGGGCTGTGGCGAGAGGAGGGTGGTTACGTCAGTGTAGGGGCTGTGGGGAGAAAGTGGGCTGGAGGGGTCATTGTGGGGACTGTGGGAAGAGAGCGGGGTGGTGGAGTCAGTGTGGGGACTGACACGGGGCTGTGGGGATAGAGCAGAGCAGTGGGATCAGTGTAGGGGCTGATTGGGCTTCGGGGAGAGAGGGGGGTGTCACTATGGGGGCTGTGGGGAGAGAGGCCGGTAGGGTCAGTGCAGTAGCTGTAGGGAGAGAGTGGGGCATTGGGGTCATTGTGGGGGCTGTGGGGAGAGAGCGGAGCGGTGGGGTCAGTGTGGGGACTGACACGGGGCTGTGGGGAGAAAGGGGGGCTGTGGGGAGAGAGGGGTTGGTGGAGTCAGTATGGGGGCTGTGGGGAGAGTGGAGGGGGTTGGGGTGTGAGGGGGGTGGTTTGGAGAGAGGTGGGCGGTGGGGTCAGAGTGTGGGCAGTGGGTAGAGAGTGGGGCTGTGGGGAGAGAGTGGGGCTGTGGGGAGAGAGTGGGGAAGTGGGGTCAATGTCGGAGCAGTGGGGAGAGAGCGGGGTGGTGGCGTCTGTTTGGGGGCAGTGGGGAGAGAGGGGCGGAGGGGTCAGTGTGGGGGCTGTGGGGAAAGGGGGACGGTGGGATCAGTGTGGTGGCTTTGGGGAGAGAGCGGGGTGGTGCGGGTTGTGGAGAGAGTGGGCTGTTGGAAGAGGGTGCTGTGGGGAAAGAGGGGGCTGAGGGCAGAGAGGGGATTGTGTGGAGAGAGGGGGCTGTGGGGAGAGAGGGGGCTGTGGGGAGAGAGGGTGCGGTGGGGAGAGAGGAGGCGGTGCGTGTTGTGGGAAGAGAGAGGGCGATGGGGTCAGTGTGGGGGCTGTGGGGTGCGAGGGGGGTGAGTGGGGTCAGTGTGGGCACTGTAGGGAGAGAGGGGGCAGTGGGATCAGTGTGGTGGCTTTCGGGAGAGAACGCGGCGGTGGAGGTAGTGGGGAGAGAGGGTTGTGGTTAGAGTGGGCTGTAGGGAGAGGGGCTGTGGGGAGAGAGTGGGGCTGTGGGGAGAGAGTGGGGCTGTGGGGAGAGAGTGGGGCTGTGGGGAGAGAGTCGGGCTGTGGGGAGAGAGTGGGGCGGTGGGGTCAGTGTGGGGGCTGTGGGGAGAGAGCGGGGCAGTGGTGTCAGTTTGGGGCCAGTGGGGTGAGGGAGGGATCAGTGGGGCCAGTGTGGGGCTGTAGGGAGAGAGGGGGCAGTGGGATCAGTGTGGTGGCTTTGGGGAGAGAACGCGGCGTTGGGGGTTGTGGGGAGAGAGGGCTGTGGGTAGAGGGGGCTGTGGGGAGAGGGGGCTGTGGGGAGAGGAGGCTGTGGGGAGAGGGGGCTGTGGGGAGAGGAGGCTGTGGGAGGAGAGGGGGCTGTGGGTAGAGTGGGCTGTGGGGAGAGGGGGCTGTGGGGAGAGAGTGGGGCTGTGGGGAGAGACTGGGGCTATGGGAAGAGAGTCGGGCTGTGGGGAGAGAGTGGGGCGGTGGGGTCAGTGTGGGGGCTGTGGGGAGAGAGCGGGGCAGTGGTGTCAGTTTGGGGCCAGTGGGGTGAGGGAGGGATCAGTGGGGTCAGTGTGGGGCTGTAGGGATAGAGGCGGCAGAGGGATCAGTGTGGTGGCTTTGGGGAGAGAGCGGGGTGATGGGGTTGTGGGGAGAGAGTGGGGCGCTGAGGTCAGAGTGGGGAGAAAGGTGGCGGTGAGGTCATAGTGGGGGCTGTGGGAGAGAGCAGGGTGCTGGTGTCAGTGTGGGGACTGACACGGGGCTGTGGGGAGAGAGCAGAGCAGTGGGATCAGTGTAGGGGCTGATTGGGCTGTGGGGAGAGAGGTGGGTGTCACTGTGGGTGCTGTGGGGAGAGAGAGGGCGGTAGGGTCAGTGCGGTATCTGTAGAGAGAGAGTGGGGCATTGGGGTCATTGTGGGGGCTGTGGGGAGAGAGGGGGTGGAGGGGTCAGTGTGGGGACTGCGGGGTGAGAGCGGAGCGGGGGTGACACGGGGCTGTGGGGAGAAAGGGGGGCTGTGGGGAGAGAGGGGTTGGTGGAGTCAGTGTGGGGGCTGTGTGGAGAGAGGAGGGGGGTGGTGTGTGAGGGGGGTGGTGTGGAGAGAGGTGGGCGGTGGGGTCAGAGTGTGGGCTGTGGGGAGAGAGTGGGGCTGTGGGGAGAGAATGGGGCTGTGGGGAGAGAGTGGGGCAGTGGGGTCAGTGTCGGAGCAGTGGGGAGAGAGCGGGGTGGCGGCGTCTGTTTGGGGGCAGTGGGGAGAGAGGGGGAGGAGGGGTCAGTGTGGGGGCTGTGGGGAGAGGGGGGCGGTGGGATCAGTGTGGTGGCTTTGGGGAGAGAGCGGGGTGGTGCGAGTTGTGGGGAGAGAGGGCTGTGCGAAGAGGGCGCTGTGGGGAAAGAGGGGGCTGAGGGCAGAGAGGGGATTGCGGGGAGAGAGGGGTCTGTGGGGAGAGAGGGGGCTGTGGGGAGAGAGGGGGCTTTGGGGAGAGAGGGTGCGTGGGGAGAGAGGGTGCAGGGCGATGGGGTCAGTGTGGGGGCTGTGGAGAGAGAGGGGGGTGGTGGAGTCAGTGTGGGGGCCTTGGCGAGAGAGGGAGGGACGGTGGGGTCAGTGTGTGGACTGTGGGGAGAGATTGGTCTGTGGGGAGAGACCGTGGCGGTCGGGTCATCGTGGGGAGAGATTGGTCTGTGGTGAGAGAGCGGGGCGGTGGGGGTCAGTGTGGGGACTGTGGGGAGAGATTGGTCTGTGGGGAGTGAGCGTGGCGGTCGGGTCATCGTGGGGAGAGATTGGTCTGTGGTGAGAGAGCGGGGCGCTGGGGGTCAGTGTGGGGAGAGAAGGGTCTGTGGGGAGATTGCGGGGCGGTGGGGTCAGTGTTGGGAGAGATTTGTCTGTGGGGAGAGAGCGGGGCGGTGGGATCAGTGTGGGGACTGACACGGGGCTGTGGGGAGAGAGCGGAGCAGTGGGATTAGTGTAGGAGCTGATTGGGCTGTGGGGAGAGAGGGGGTGGTGGGGTGTCAGTGGGGTGGTGTGGAGAGAGGTGGGTGGTGGGGTCAGAGTGTGGGCTGTGGGGAGAGAGCGGGGCGGTGGTGTCAGTTTGGGGCCAGTGGGGTGAGATGGGGTTCAGTGGGGTCAATGTGGGACTGTAGGGAGAGAGGGGGCAGTGGGATCAATGTGGTGGCTTTGGGGAGAGAACGCGGCGTTGGGAATTGTGGGGAGAGAGGGCTGTGGGTAGAGGGCGCTGTGGGGAGAGGGGGCTGTGGGGAGAGGGGGCTGTGGGGAGAGGGGGCTGTGGGGAGAGGAGGCTGTGGGCAGAGGAGGCTGTGGGGGGAGAGGGGGCTGTGGGGAGAGGGGGCTGTGCGGAGAGAGGGCTGTGGGGCGAGGAGGCTGTGGGAGAGAGGGGCCTGTGTGGAGAGAGGAAGGGGATGGGGTCAGTGTGGTGGCTGTGGGGAGAGAGCAGGGCGGTGGGGGTCAGTGTGGGGACTGTGGGGAGAGATTGGTCTGTGGGGAGTGAGCGTGGCGGTCGGATCATCGTGGGGAGAGATTGGTCTGTGGGGAGCGAGCGGGGCGGTGGGGGTCAGTGTGGGGAGAGATTGGTCTGTGGAGAGAGAGCAGGGTGGTGGGGTCAGTGTGGGGAGAGAAGGGTCTGTGGGGAGAGAGCGGGGCGGTGGGGTCAGTGTTGGGAGAGATTTGTCTGTAGGGAGAGAGCGGGGCGGTGGGATCAGTGTGGGGACTGACACGGGGATCAGTGTAGGGGCTGATTGGGCTGTGGGGAGAGAGGGGGGTGTCACTGTGGGGGCTGTGGGGAGAGAGAGGGCGGTAGGGTCAGTGCAGTAGCTGTAGGGAGAGAGTGGGGCATTGGGGTCATTGTGGGGGCTGTGGGGAGAGAGAGTGTGGAGGGGTCAGTGTGGGGACTGTGGGGAGAGAGCGGAGCGGTGGGGTCAGTGTGGGGCATGACACGGGTCTGTGGGGAGAAAGGGGGGCTGTGGGGAGAGAGGGGTTGGTGGAGTCAGTGTGGGGGCTGTGGGGAGAGAGGCGGGGGTGGGGTGTGAGGGGGGTGATGTGGAGAGAGGTGGGCGGTGGGGTCAGAGTGTGAGCTGTGGGGAGAGAGTGGGGCTGTGGGGAGAGAGTGGGGCAGTGGGGTCAGTGTCGGAGCAGTGGGGAGAGAGCGGGGTGGCGGCGTCTCTTTGGGGGCAGTGGGGAGAGAGGGGGCGGAGGGGTCAGTGTGGGGGCTGTGGGGAGAGGGGGGCGGTGGGATCAGTGTGGTGGCTTTGGGGAGAGAGCGGGGTGGTGCGGGTTGTGGGGAGAGAGGGCTGTGGGAAGAGGGCGCTGTGGGGAAAGAGGGGGCTGAGGGCAGAAAGGGGAGTCAGTGTGTGAGCTGTGGGGAGAGAGTGGGGCTGTGGGGAGAGAATGGGGCTGTGGGGAGAGAGTGGGGCAGTGGGGTCATTGTGGGGGATGTGGGGAGAGAGGGGGTGGAGGGGTCAGTGTGGGGACTGCGGGGTGAGAGCGGAGCGGTGGGGTCAGTGTGGGGGCTGACACGGGGCTGTGGGGAGAAAGGGGGGCTGTGGGGAGAGAGGGGTTGGAGTCAGTGTGGGGGCTGTGGGGAGAGAGGAGGGGGGTGGGGTGTGAGGGGGGTGGTGTGGAGAGAGATGGGCGGTGGGGTCAGTGTGGGGGCTGTGGGGAGAGAGGAGGCTGGTGGGGTCAGTGTGGTTGATGTGGGAAGAGAGCCGGGCGGTGGCCGCTGTAGGGAGAGGGGGCTGTTGGGAGAGAGGGGCCTGAGGGGAGAGTGTGGGGCCTGAGGGGAGAGTGTGGGGCGGTGGGGTCAGTGTGGGAGCTTTGGGGAGTGAACGCGGCGTTGGGGATTGTGGGGAGAGAGGGCTGTGGGTAGAGGGCGCTGTGGGGAGAGGGGGCTGTGGGGAGAGGAGGCTGTGGGCAGAGGAGGCTGTGGGGGGAGAGGGGGCTGTGCGGAGAGGGGACTGTGGGTAGATGGGGCTGTGAGGAGAGGAGGCTGTGGGGAGAGAGGAAGGGGGTGGGGTCAGTGTGGTGGCTGTGGGGAGAGAGAGGGACGGTGGGGTCAGTGTGGGGACTGTGGGGAGAGATTGGTCTGTGGGGAGAGAGCGTGGCGGTCAGGTCATCGTGGAGAGAGATTGGTCTGTGGGGAGAGAGCAGGGCGGTGGGGGTCAGTGTGGGGAGAGATTGGTCTGTGGAGAGAGAGCAGCGCGGTGGGGTCAGTGTGTGGAGAGAAGAGTCTGTGGGGAGAGAGCGGGGCGGTGGGGTCAGTGTGGGGAGCGATTGGTCTGTGGGGAGAGAGTGGGACGGTGGGGTCAGTGTGGGGAGAGATTGGTCTGTGGGGAGAGTGCAGGGCGGTGGGGTCAGTATGGGGAGAGATTGGTCTGTGGGAGAGAGGGGGCAGTGGGATCAGTGTGGTGGATTTGGGGAGAGAGTGGGCTGGTGGGGGTTGTGGGGAGAGAGGCCTGTGGGACGAGGGGGCTGTGGGCAGTGGGGATTGTGGGGGAGTGGGGGCTATGTGGAGAGAGGGGGCTGTGGGGAGAGAGGGGGCTGTGGGGAGAGAGGGGGGAGGTGTGGAGGAAGTGGGGTGCTGGGATCAGAGTGTGGGCTGTGGGGAGAGAGGGGGCTGTAGGGAGAGAGCGGGCTGTGGGGAGAGAGGGGGCTGTGGGGAGAAAGAGGGCTGTGGTGTGAGAGGTGGGTGGTGTGGAGAAAGGGGGGCGGTGGGGTCAGAGTGTGGGCTGTGGGGAGAGAGGGTGTGGTTACGTCAGTGTAGGGGCTGTGGGGAGAAAGCGGGCCGGTGGGGTCATTGTGGGGACTGTGGGAAGAGAGCGGGGTGGTGGAGTCAGTGTGGGGGCTGTAGGGAGAGAGGAGGCAGTGGGATCAGTGTGGTAGCTCTGGGGAGAGAACTCTGCGGTGGGGGTTGTGTGGAGAGAGGGCTGTTGGAAGAGGGCTCTGTGGGTAAAGAGTGGGCTGTGGGCAGAGAGGGGATTGTGGGGAGAGAGGAGGCTCTGGGGATAGAGGCGGCTGTGGGGAGAGAGGGCACTGTGGGGAGAGAGGTGGATGGTGTGGAGAGAGGGGGGCGGTGGGATCAGAGTGTGGGCTGTGGCGAGAGGGGGGTGGTTACGTCAGTGTAGGGGCTGTGGGGAGAAAGCGGGCTGGAGGGGTCATTGTGGGAAGAGAGCGGGGTGGTGGAGTCAGTGTGTGAGCTGTGGGGAGAGAGTGGGGCTGTGGGGAGAGAATGGGGCTGTGGGGAGAGAGTGGGGCAGTGGGGTCATTGTGGGGGATGTGGGGAGAGAGGGGGTGGAGGGGTCAGTGTGGGGACTGCGGGGTGAGAGCGGAGCGGTGGGGTCAGTGTGGGGGCTGACACGGGGCTGTGGGGAGAAAGGGGGGCTGTGGGGAGAGAGGAGGGGGGTGGGGTGTGAGGGGGGTGGAGTGGAGAGAGATGGGCGGTGGGGTCAGTGTATGGACTGTGGAGAGAGAGTGGGGCGGTGGGGTCAGTGTGGGCAGAGATTGGTCTGTGGAGAGAGAGCGGGGCGGTGGGGTGAGTGTTGGGAGAGATTTGTCTGTGGGGAGAGTGCGGGGCGGTGGGGTCAGTGTGGGGCACGACACGGGTCTGTGGGGAGAAAGGGGGGCTGTGGGGAGTGAGGGGTTGGTGGAGTCAGTGTGGGGGCTGTGTGGAGAGAGGAGGGGGGTGGGGTGTGAGGGGGGTGGTGTGGAGAGAGGTGGGCGGTGGGGTCAGAGTGTGGGCTGTGGGGAGAGAGTGGGGCTGTGGGGAGAGAATGGGGCTGTGGGGAGACAGTGGGGCAGTGGGGTCAGTGTCGGAGCAGTGGGGAGAGAGCGGGGTGGCGGCGTCTGTTTGGGGGCAGTGGGGAGAGAGGGGGCGGAGGGGTCAGTGTGGGGGCTGTGGGAAGAGGGGGGCGGTGGGATCAGTGTGGTGGCTTTGGGGAGAGAGCGGGGTGGTGCGGGTTGTGGGGAGAGAGGGCCGTGGGAAGAGGGCGCTGTGGGGAAAGAGGGGGCTGAGGGCAGAAAGGGGATTGCGGAGAGAGAGGGGGCTGTGGGGAGAGAGGGGGCTGTGGGGAGAAAGGGGGCTGTGGGGAGAGAGGGGGCTGTGGGGAGAGAGGTTGTGGTGGGGAGATAGAGGGGAGGTGGGGTCAGTGTGGGGAGAGATTGGTCTGTGGCGGAGAACGGGGTGGTGGGGTCTGAGTGGGGAGAGATTGGTCTGTGGGGAGTGTGCGGGGCAGTGGGGTCAGTGTGGGGAGAGATTGGTCTGCGGAGAGAGTGCGGGGCGTTGGGGTCAGTGTGGGGGCTGTGTGGAGCGAGCGGGTCGGTGTGGTCAGTGTTGGGAGAGATTGGTCTGTGGGTAGAGAGCTGGGTGGTGGGGTCAGTGTGGGGAGAGATTGGTCTGTGGGGATAGAGAGGGGCGGTGGGGTCAGTGTCGGGAGAGATTTTTCTGTGGGAAGAGAGCGGGGCTGTGGGGTCAGTGTGGGGGCCGACACGGGGCTGTGGGGAGAAAGGAGGGCGGTGGGGAGAGAGGGGTGCGGTGGGAGTTGTGGGAAGAGAGGGGGCAATGGGGTCAGTGTGGGGGCTGTGGGGAGAGAGGGAGTGGTGGAATCAGCGTGGGGGCTGTAGGGAGAGAGGGGGCAGTGGGATCAGAGTGTTGGGTTTGTGGAGAGAACGCGGCGGTGGGAGTTGTGGGGAGAGAGGGCTGTGGGTAGAGGGGGCTGTGAGGAGAAGGGCCTGTGGGGAAAGAGGAGGAGTGTGGGGTCAGTGTGGTGGCTGTGGGGATAGAGTGGGGCGGTGGGGGCTGTGGGGAGAGGGGGCTATGGGGAGAGTGGGGGCTGTGGGGAGAGAGGGGACTGTGGAGAGGGAGGGGGCTGTGTGGAGAGAGGGGGCTGTGGGGAGAGAGGGGGCTGTGGGGAGATTGGGGGCTGTGGGGAGGGAGGGGGCTGTGGGGAGAGAGGGGGCTGTGGGGAGAGAGGGAGCTGTGGGGAGAGAGTGGGGCGGTGGGGTCAGTGTGGGGAGAGATTGGTCTGTGGGGAGAGTGCGGGGCGGTGGTGTCAGTGGAGGGAGATATTGCTCTGTGGGGAGAGAGCGGGGCGGTGGGACAGTGGGGGGAGAGATTGGTCTGTGGGGAGTGAGCTGGGGGGTGGGGTCAGTGTGGAGAGAGATTGGTCTGTGGGGAGAGAGCGGGGCGGTGGGGTCAGTGTGGTTAGAGATTGGTCTGTGGGGAAGAGAGCGGGGCGGTGGGGTCAGTGTGGGGAGAGATTGGTCTGTCGGGAGAGAGTGGGGCGGTGGGGTCAGTGGGGGGAGAGATTGGTCTGTGGGCAGAGTGCGGGGCGGTGGGATCAGTGGGGGGAGAGATTAGTCTGTGGGGAGATAGCGGGGCAGTGGGGTGAGTGATTGGTCTGTGGGGAGAGTGCGGGGCGGTGGGATCAGTGGGGGGAGAGATTGGTCTGTGGGGAGAGAGCGGGGCGGGGGGTCATTGTGGGGAGAGATTGGTCTGTGGGGAGAGAGTGGGGCGGTGGGGTCAGTGTGGGGAGATATTGGTCTGTGGGGAGAGAGCGGGGCCGTGGGGTTAGTGTTGGGAGAGATAGGTCTGTGGGGAGAGAGCGGGGTCGTTGGGTGAGTGTGGGGAGAGATTGGTTTGTGTGGAGAGTGCGGGGCGGTGGGATCAGTGGGGGGAGAGATTGGTCTGTGGGGAGATAGCGGGGCAGTGGGGTGAGTGATTGGTCTGTTGGGAGAGTGCGGAGCGGTGGGATCAGTGTGGGGAGAGATTGGTCTGTGGGGATAGAGCGGGGCGGTGGTGTCAGTGGAGGGAGAGATTGCTCTGTGGGGAGAGAGCGGAGCGGTGTGGTCAGTGTGGGGAGAGATTGGTCTGTGGGGAGAGAGCGGGGGGGTGGGTGCAGTGTGGGGAGAGATTGGTCTGTGGGAGGGAGCGGGTGGTGGGGTCACTGCGGGGTCTGTGGGGAGAGAGAGGGCAGTAGAGTCAGTGCGGTAGCTGTGGGGAGAGAGCGGAGCAGTGGGGTCAGTGTGGGGGCTGACACGGGGCTGTGGGGAGAAAGGAGGGCGGTGGGGAGAGAGGGGTGTGGTGGGGGTTGTGGGAAGAGAGGGGGCGATGGCGTCAGTGTGGGGGCTGTGGGGAGAGAGGGAGTGGTGGAGTCAGCGTGGGGTCTGTAGGGAGAGAGGGGGCAGTGGGATCAGATTGTTGGGTTTGTGGAGAGGACACGGCGGTGGGAGATGTGGGGAGAGAGGGCTGTGGGTAGAGGGGGCTGTGAGGAGAAGGGCCTGTGGGGAAAGAGGAGGAGTGTGGGGTCAGTGTGGGGGCTGTGGGGAGAGGGGGCTATGGGGAGAGTGGGGGCTGTGGGGAGAGAGGGGACTGTGGGGAGGGAGGGGGCTGTGGGGAGAGAGGGGGCTGTGGGGAGAGAGGGGGCTGTGGGGAGATTGGGGGCTGTGGGGAGGGAGGGGGCTGTGGGGAGAGAGGGGGCTGTGGGGAGAGAGGGAGCTGTGGGGAGAGAGTGGGTCGTTGGGGTCAGTGTGGGGAGAGATTGGTCTGTGGGGAGAGTGCGGGGCAGTGGTGTCAGTGGAGGGAGAGATCCCTCTGTGGGGAGAGAGTGGGCTGTGGGGAGAGAGGGGGCTGTGGGGAGAGAGCGGTGCGGTGGTTTCAGTGGAGGGAGATATTGCTGTGAGGGGAGAGAGCGGGGTGGTGGGGTCAGTGGGGGGAGAGATTGGTCTGTGGGGAGAGAGCGGAGCGGTGGGGTCAGTGGGGGGAGAGATTGGTCTGTGGGGAGAGAGTGGGGCGGTGGGGTCAGTGGGGGGAGAGATTGGTCTGTGGGGAGAGTGCGGGGCGGTGGGATCAGTGGGGGGAGAGATTGGTCTGTGGGGAGATAGCGGGGCAGTGGGGTGAGTGATTGGTCTGTGGTGAGAGTGCGGGGCGGTGGGATCAGTGGGTGGAGAGATTGGTCTGTGGGGAGAGAGCGGGGCGGTGGGGTCAGTGTAGGGGCTGTGGGGAGAGAGAGGGGCGGTGGGGTCAGTCTGGGGAGAGATTGGTCTGTGGCGGAGAACGGGGTGGTGGGATCAGAGTGGGGAGAGATTGGTCTGTGGGGAGAGTGCGGGGCAGTGGGGTCAGTGTGGGGAGAGATTGGTCTGTGGGGAGAGAGCGGGGCAGTGGGGTCAGTGTGGGGAGAGATTGGTCTGCGGAGAGAGTGCGGGGCGGTGGGGTCAGTGTGGGGGCTGTGGGGAGCGAGCGGGTCGGTGTGGTCAGTGTTGGGATAGATTGGTCTGTGGGTAGAGAGCTGGATGGTGGGGTCAGTGTGGGGAGAGATTGGTCTGTGGGGATAGAGCGGGGCGTTGGGGTCAGTGTAGGGGCTGTGGGGAGAGAGAGGGGCAGTGGGGTGAGTGATTGGTCTGTTGGGAGAGTGCGGAGCGGTGGGATCAGTGTGGGGAGAGATTGGTCTGTGGGGATAGAGCGGGGCGGTGGTGTCAGTGGAGGGAGAGATTGCTCTGTGGGGAGAGAGCGGAGCGGTGTGGTCAGTGTGGGGAGAGATTGGTCTGTGGGGAGAGAGCGGGGGGGTGGGTGCAGTGTGGGGAGAGATTGGTCTGTGGGAGGGAGCGGGTGGTGGGGTCACTGCGGGGTCTGTGGGGAGAGAGAGGGCAGTAGAGTCAGTGCGGTAGCTGTGGGGAGAGAGCGGAGCAGTGGGGTCAGTGTGGGGGCTGACACGGGGCTGTGGGGAGAAAGGAGGGCGGTGGGGAGAGAGGGGTGCGGTGGGGGTTGTGGGAAGAGAGGGGGCGATGGCGTCAGTGTGGGGGCTGTGGGGAGAGAGGGAGTGGTGGAGTCAGCGTGGGGGCTGTAGGGAGAGAGGGGGCAGTGGGATCAGATTGTTGGGTTTGTGGAGAGGACGCGGCGGTGGGAGTTGTGGGGAGAGAGGGCTGTGGGTAGAGGGGGCTGTGAGGAGAAGGGCCTGTGGGGAAAGAGGAGGAGTGTGGGGTCAGTGTGGTGGCTGTGGGGATAGAGTGGGGCGTGGGGGCTGTGGGGAGAGGGGGCTATGGGGAGAGTGGGGGCTGTGGGGAGAGAGGGGACTGTGGGGAGGGAGGGGGCTGTGGGGAGAGAGGGGGCTGTGGGGAGATTGGGGGCTGTGGGGAGGGAGGGGGCTGTGGGGAGAGAGGGGGCTGTGGGGAGAGAGGGAGCTGTGGGGAGAGAGTGGGGCGTTGGGGTCAGTGTGGGGAGAGATTGGTCTGTGGGGAGAGTGCGGGGCAGTGGTGTCAGTGGAGGGAGAGATTGCTCTGTGGGGAGAGAGCGGGGCGGTGGGGACAGTGGGGGGAGAGATTGGTCTGTGGGGAGAGAGCGGAGCGGTGGGGTCAGTGGGGGGAGAGATTTGTCTGTGGGGATTGAGCTGGGGGTTGGGGTCAGTGTGGAGAGAGATTGGTCTGTGGGGAGAGAGCGGGGCGGTGGGGTCAGTGTGGTTAGAGATTGGTCTGTGGGGAAGAGAGCGGGGCGGAGGGGTCAGTGTGGGGAGAGATTGGTCTGTGGGGAGAGAGTGGGGCGGTGGGGTCAGTGGGGGGAGAGATTGGTCTGTGGGGAGAGTGCGGGGCGGTGGGATCAGTGGGGGTAGAGATTAGTCTGTGGGGAGATAGCGGGGCAGTGTGGTGAGTGATTGGTCTGTGGGGAGAGTGCGGGGCGGGGGGTCATTGTGGGGAGAGATTGGTCTGTGGGGAGAGTGTGGGGCGGTGGGGTCAGTGTGGGGAGAGATTGGTCTGTGGGGAGAGAGCGGGGCGGTGGGGTTAGTGTTGGGAGAGATTGGTCTGTGGGGAGAGAGCGAGGTCGTTGGGTGAGTGTGGGGAGAGATTGGTTTGTGTGGAGATTGCGGGGCGGTGGGATCAGTGGGGGGAGAGATTGGTCTGTGGGGAGATAGCGGGGCAGTGGGGTGAGTGATTGGTCTGTGGGGAGAGTGCGTGGCGGTGGGATCAATGGGGGGAGAGATTGGTCTGTGGGGAGATAGCGGGGCAGTGGGGTGAGTGATTGGTCTGTGCGGAGAGTGCGGGGCGGTGGGATCAGTGGGGGGAGAGATTGGTCTGTGGGGTGAGAGCGGGGCGGTGGGGTCAGTGTGGGGAGAGATTGGTCTGTGGGGAGAGAGCGGGGCGGTGGTGTCAGTGTGGAAAGAGATTGGTCTGTGGGGAGAGAGCGGGGCGGTGGGGTCAGTGTGGGGAGAGATTGGTCTGTGGGGAGAGAGCGGGGCGGTGGGGTCAGTGTGGAGAGAGATTGATCTGTGGGCAGAGAGCGGGGCGGTGGGGACAGTGTGGGGAGAGATTGGTCTGTGGGTAGTGAGCGGGGTGGTGGGGTCAGTGTGGGGAGAGATTGGTCTGTGGGGAGAGAGCGGGGCGGTGGGGTTAGTGTTGGGAGAGATTGGTCTGTGGGGAGAGAGAGGGGTGGTGGGGTCAGTGTGGGGAGAGATTGGTCTGTGGGGAGAGAGCAGGGCGTTGGGGTCAGTGTAGGGGCTGTGGGGAGAGAGAGGGGCGCTGGGGTCAGTGTGGGGAGAGATTTGTCTGTGGCGGAGAACGGGGTGGTGGGTTCAGAGAGGGGAGAGATTGGTCTGTGGGGAGAGTGCGGGGCAGTGGGGTCAGTGTGGGGAGAGATTGGTCTGTGGGGAGAGTGCGGGGCAGTGGGGTCAGTGTGGAGAGAGATTGGTCTGCGGAGATAGTGCGGGGTGGTGGGGTCAGTGTGGGGGCTGTGGGGAGCGAGCGGGTCGGTGTGGTCAGTGTTGGGAGAGATTGGTCTGTGGGAGGGAGCGGGTGGTGGGGTCACTGCGGGGTCTGTGGGGAGAGAGTGGAGCAGTGGGGTCAGTGTGGGGGCTGACACGGGGCTGTGGGGAGAAAGGAGGGCGGTGGGGAGAGAGGGGTGCGGTGGGAGTTGTGGGAAGAGAGGGGGCAATGGGGTCAGTGTGGGGGCTGTGGGGAGAGAGGGTGTGGTGGAATCAGCGTGGGGGCTGTAGGGAGAGAGGGGGCAGTGGGATCAGAGTGTTGGCTTTGGGGAGAGAACGCGGCGGTGGGAGTTGTGGGGAGAGAGGGCTGTGGGTAGAGGGGGCTGTGAGGAGAAGGGCCTGTGGGGAGAGAGGAGGGGTGTGGGATCAGTGTGGTGGCTGTGCGGATAGAGTGGGGCGGTGGGGGCTGTGGGGAGAGGGGGCTGTGGGGAGAGAGGGTGCTGTGGGGAGAGAGAGGACTGTGGGGAGGGAGGGGGCTGTGGGGAGAGAGTGGGCTGTGGGGAGAGAGGGGGCTGTGGGGAGAGAGCGGTGCGGTGGTTTCAGTGGAGGGAGATATTGCTGTGAGGGGAGAGAGCGGGGTGGTGGGGTCAGTGGGGGGAGAGATTGGTCTGTGGGGAGAGAGCGGAGCGGTGGGGTCAGTGGGGGGAGAGATTGGTCTGTGGGGAGAGAGCAGTGGGGTGGGGTCAGTGTGGAGGGAGTTTGGTCTGTGGGGAGAGAGTGGGGCGGTGGGGTCAGTGGGGGGAGAGATTGGTCTGTGGGGAGAGTGCGGGGCGGTGGGATCAGTGGGGGGAGAGATTGGTCTGTGGGGAGATAGCGGGGCAGTGGGGTGAGTGATTGGTCTGTGGTGAGAGTGCGGGGCGGTGGAATCAGTGGGTGGAGAGATTGGTCTGTGGGGAGAGAGCGGGGCGGTGGGGTCAGTGTAGGGGCTGTGGGGAGAGAGAGGGGCGGTGGGGTCAGTCTGGGGAGAGATTGGTCTGTGGCGGAGAACGGGGTGGTGGGATCAGAGTGGGGAGAGATTGGTCTGTGGGGAGAGTGCGGGGCAGTGGGGTCAGTGTGGGGAGAGATTGGTCTGTGGGGAGAGAGCGGGGCAGTGGGGTCAGTGTGGGGAGAGATTGGTCTGCGGAGAGAGTGCGGGGCGGTGGGGTCAGTGTGGGGGCTGTGGGGAGCGAGCGGGTCGGTGTGGTCAGTGTTGGGATAGATTGGTCTGTGGGTAGAGAGCTGGATGGTGGGGTCAGTGTGGGGAGAGATTGGTCTGTGGGGATAGAGCGGGGCGTTGGGGTCAGTGTAGGGGCTGTGGGGAGAGAGAGGGGCGGTGGGGTCAGTGTTGGGAGAGATTTTTCTGTGGGGAGAGAGCGGGTCTGAGGGGTCAGTGTGGCGAGAGATTGGTCTTCGGGGAGAGAGCGGGGAAGTGGGGTCAGTGTGGGGAGAGATTGGTCTTCGGGGAGAGAGCGGGGCAGTGGGGTCAGTGTGGTGAGAGATTTGTCTGAGGGGAGAGAGTGGGGCGGTGGGTCAGTGTTGGGAGAGATTTGTCTGTGGGGAGAGAGCGGGGCGGTGGGTGAAGTGTGGGGAGAGATTGGTCTGTGGGGAGAGAGCGGGGTCGTGGGGTGAGTGTGGGGAGAGATTGATTTGTGTGGAGAGTGCGGGACGGTGGGGTCAGTGTTGGGGCTGTGGGTAGCGAGCGGGTCGGTGAGGTCAGTGTTGGGAGAGATAGGTCTGTGGGGAGAGAGCGGGGTGGTGGGGTCAGTGTGGGAAGAGATTGGTCTGTGGGGAGAGAGCAGGGCGTTGGGTTCAGTGTAGGGGCTGTGGGGAGAGAGAGGGGCGGGGGGGACAGTGTGGTGAGGGATTGGTCTGTGGCGGAGAATGGGGTGGTGGGGTCAGAGTGGGGAGAGATTGGCCTGTGGGGAGAGTGCGGGGCAGTGGGGTCAGTGTGGGGAGAGATTGGTCTGTGGGGAGAGAGCGGGGCAGTGTGGTCAGTGTTGGGAGAGATTTGTCTGTGGGGAGAGAGCGTGGCATTGGGGTCAGTGAAGGGGCTGTGGGGAGAGAGAGGAGCGTTGGGGTCAGTGTTGGGAGAGATTTTTCTGTGGGGAGAGTGCTGGGCTGTGGGGTCAGTGTGGGGAGAGATTTGTTTTCGGGGAGATAGCGGGGCGTTGGGGTCAGTGTATGGGCTGTGGGGAGAGAGAGGGTCGGAGGGGTCAGTGTTGGGAGAGATTTGTCTGTTGGGAGAGAGCGGGGCGGTGGGTGAAGTGTGGGGAGAGATTGGTCTGTGGGAGGGAGCGGGTGGTGGGGTCCCTGCGGGGACTGTGGTGAGAGAGAGGGCAATAGAGTCAGTGCGGTTGCTATGGGGAGAGAGCGGAGCAGTGGGGTCAGTGTGGGGGCTGACACGGGGCTGTGGGGAGAAAGGAGGGCGGTGGGGAGAGAGGGGTGCAGTGGGGGTTCTGGGAAGAGAGGGGGCGATGGGGTCAGTGTGGGGGCTGTGGGGAGAGAAGGAGTGGTGGAGTCAGCGTGGGGGCTGTAGGGAGAGAGGGGGCAGTGCGATCAGAGTGTTGGCTTTGGGGAGAGAACGCGGCGGTGGGAGTTGTGGGGAGAGAGGGCTGTGGGTAGAGGGGGCTGTGAGGAGAAGGGCCTGTGGGGAGAGAGAGGGGCTGTGGGGTCAGTGTGGGGAGAGATTGGTCTTCGGAGAGAGAGCGGGGCGGTGGGGTCAGTGTGGGGAGAGATTGGTCTGTGGGGAGAGAGTGGGGCGGTGGGGTCAGTGGGGGGAGAGATTGGTCTGTGGGGAGAGTGCGGGGCGGTGGGATCAGTGGGGGGAGAGATTGGTCTGTGGGGAGATAGCGGGGCAGTGGGGTGAGTGATTGGTCTGTGGGGAGAGTGCGGGGCGGTGGGATCAGTGGGGGGAGAGATTGGTCTGTGGGGAGAGAGCGGGGCGGGGGGTCATTGTGGGGAGAGATTGGTCTGTGGGGAGAGAGTGGGGCGGTGGGGTCAGTGTGGGGAGATATTGGTCTGTGGGGAGAGAGCGGGGCCGTGGGGTTAGTGTTGGGAGAGATAGGTCTGTGGGGAGAGAGCTGGGTCGTTGGGTGAGTGTGGGGAGAGATTGGTTTGTGTGGAGAGTGCGGGGCGGTGGGATCAGTGGGGGGAGAGATTGGTCTGTGGGGAGATAGCGGGGCAGTGGGGTGAGTGATTGGTCTGTGGGGAGAGTGCGGGGCGGTGGGATCAGTGTGGGGAGAGATTGGTCTGTGGGGAGAGAGCGGGGCGGTGGTGTCAGTGGAGGGAGAGATTGCTCTGTGGGGAGAGAGCGGAGCGGTGGGGTCAGTGGGGGGAGAGATTGGTCTGTGGGGAGAGATCGGGGGTGTGGGTGAAGTGTGGGGAGAGATTGGTCTGTGGGAGGGAGCGGGTGGTGGGGTCACTGCGGGGTCTGTGGGGAGAGAGAGGGCAGTAGAGTCAGTGCAGTAGCTGTGGAGAGAGAGCGGAGCAGTAGGGTCAGTGTGGGGGCTGACACAGGGCTGTGGGGAGAAAGGAGGGCGGTGGGGAGAGAGTGGTGCGGTGGGGGTTGTGGGAAGAGAGGGGGCGATGGGGTCAGTGTGGGGGCTGTGGGGAGAGAGGGAGTGGTGGAGTCAGCGTTGGGGCTGTAGGGAGAGAGGGGGCAGTGGGATCAGAGTGTTGGGTTGGTGGAGAGAACGCGGCGGTGGGAGTTGTGGGGAGAGAGGGCTGTGGGTAGAGGGGGCTGTGAGGAGAAGGGCCTGTGGGGAGAGAGGAGGAGTGTGGGGTCAGTGTGGTGGCTGTGGGGATAGAGTGGGGCGGTGGGGGCTGTGGGGAGAGGGGGCTATGGGGAGAGAGGGTGCTGTGGGGAGAGAGCGGAGCGGTGGGGTCAGTGGGGGGAGAGATTGGTCTGTGGGGAAGAGAGCGGGGCGGTGGGGTCAGTGTGGGGAGAGATTGGTCTGTGGGGAGAGAGTGGGGCAGTGGGGTCAGTGGGGGGAGAGATTGGTCTGTGGGGAGAGTGCGGGGCGGTGGGATCAGTGGGGGGAGACATTGGTCTGTGGGGAGATAGCGGGGTAGTGGGGTGAGTGATTGGTCTGTGGGGAGAGTGCGGGGCGGGGGGTCATTGTGGGGAGAGATTGGTCTGTGGGGAGAGTGTGGGGCGGTGGGGTCAGTGTGGGGAGAGATTGGTCTGTGGGGAGAGAGCGGGGCGGTGGGGTTAGTGTTGGGAGAGATTGGTCTGTGGGGAGATAGCGGGGCAGTGGGGTGAGTGATTGGTCTGTGGGGAGAGTGCGGGGCGGTGGGATCAGTGGGGGGAGAGATTGTCTGTGGGGTGAGAGCGGGGCGGTGGGGTCAGTGTGGCGAGAGATTGGTCTGTGGGGAGAGAGCGGGGCGGTGGGGTCAGTGTGGGGAGAGATTGGTCTGTGGGGAGAGAGCGGGGCGGTGGGGTCAGTGTGGGGAGAGATTGGTCTGTGGGGAGAGAGCGGGGCGGTGGTGTCAGTATGGGGAGAGATTGGCTGTGGGGAGAGAGCGGGGCGGTGGGGTTAGTGTTGGGAGAGATTGGTGTGTGGGGAGAGAGCGGGGTCGTGCGCTGAGTGTGGGGAGAGATTGGTTTGTGTAGAGAGTGCGGGGCGGTGGGATCAGTGGGGGGAGAGATTGGTCTGTGCGGAGATAGCGGGGCAGTGGGGTGAGTGATTGGTCTGTGGGGAGAGTGCGGGGCGGTGGGATCAGTGGGGGGAAAGATTGGTCTGTGGGGAGAGAGCGGGCGGTGGGGTCAGTGGGGGTAGAGATTGGTCTGTGGGGAGAGAGCGGGGCGGTGGGGTCAGTGCGGGGAGAGATTGGTCGTGGGGAGAGAGTGGGGCAGTGGGGTCAGTGTGGGGAGAGATTGGTCTGCGGAGAGAGTGCGGGGCGGTGGGGTCAGTGTGGGGGCTGTGGGGAGCGAGCGGGGCAGTGGGGTCAGTGTGGGGAGAGATTGGTCTGTGGCGGAGAACGGGGTGGCGGGGTCAAAGTGGGGAGAGATTGGTCTCTGGGGAGAGAGCAGGGCGTTGGGGTCTGTGTATGGGCTGTGGGGAGAGAGAGGGGCGGTGGGGTCAGTGTTGGAAGAGATTTGTCTGTGGGGAGAGAGCGGGGCGGTGGTTGAAGTGTGGGGAGAGATTGGTCTGTGGGAGGGAGCGGGTGGTGGGGTCACTGCGGGGTCTGTGGGGAGAGTGAGGGCAGTAGAGTCAGTGCAGTAGCTGTGGGGAGAGAGCTGAGCAGTGGGGTCAGTGTGGGGGCTGACACGGGGCTGTGGGGAGAAAGGAGGGCGGTGGGGAGAGAGGGGTGCGGTGGGGGTTATGGGTAGAGAGGGGGCGATGGGTTCAGTGTGGGGGCTGTGGGTAGAGAGGGAGTGGTGGAGTCAGCGTGGGGACTGTAGGGAGAGAGGGGGCAGTGGGATCAGAGTGTTGGCTTTGGGGAGAGAACGCGGCGGTGGGAGTTGTGGGGAGAGAGGGCTGTGGGTAGAGGGGGCTGTGAGGAGAAGGGCCTGTGGGGAGAGAGGAGGGGTGTGGGATCAGTGTGGTGCCTGTGCGGATAGAGTGGGGCGGTGGGGGCTGTGGGGAGAGGGGGCTGTGGGGAGAGAGGGTGCTGTGGGGAGAGAGAGGACTGTGGGGAGGGAGGGGGCTGTGGGGAGAGAGGGGGCTGTGGGGAGAGAGGGGGCTGTGGGGAGAGAGCGGTGCGGTGGTTTCAGTGGAGGGAGATATTGCTCTGAGGGGAGAGAGCGGGGTGGTGGGGTCAGTGGGGGGAGAGATTGGTCTGTGGGGAGAGAGCGGAGCGGTGGGGTCAGTGGGGGGAGAGATTGGTCTGTGGGGAGAGAGCAGGGGGGTGGGGTCAGTGTGGAGGGAGATTGGTCTGTGGGGAGAGAGTGGGGCGGTGGGGTCAGTGGGGGGAGAGATTGGTCTGTGGGGAGAGTGCGGGGCGGTGGGATCAGTGGGGGGAGAGATTGGTCTGTGGGGAGATAGCGGGGCAGTGGGGTGAGTGATTGGTCTGTGGTGAGAGTGCGGGGCGGTGGGATCAGTGGGTGGAGAGATTGGTCTGTGGGGAGAGAGCGGGGCGGTGGGGTCAGTGTAGGGGCTGTGGGGAGAGAGAGGGGCGGTGGGGTCAGTCTGGGGAGAGATTGGTCTGTGGCGGAGAACGGGGTGGTGGGATCAGAGTGGGGAGAGATTGGTCTGTGGGGAGAGTGCGGGGCAGTGGGGTCAGTGTGGGGAGAGATTGGTCTGTGGGGAGAGAGCGGGGCAGTGGGGTCAGTGTGGGGAGAGATTGGTCTGCGGAGAGAGTGCGGGGCGGTGGGGTCAGTGTGGGGGCTGTGGGGAGCGAGCGGGTCGGTGTGGTCAGTGTTGGGATAGATTGGTCTGTGGGTAGAGAGCTGGATGGTGGGGTCAGTGTGGGGAGAGATTGGTCTGTGGGGATAGAGCGGGGCGTTGGGGTCAGTGTAGGGGCTGTGGGGAGAGAGAGGGGCGGTGGGGTCAGTGTTGGGAGAGATTTTTCTGTGGGGAGAGAGCGGGTCTGAGGGGTCAGTGTGGCGAGAGATTGGTCTTCGGGGAGAGAGCGGGGAAGTGGGGTCAGTGTGGGGAGAGATTGGTCTTCGGGGAGAGAGCGGGGCAGTGGGGTCAGTGTGGTGAGAGATTGGTCTGAGGGGAGAGAGTGGGGCGGTGGGTCAGTGTTGGGAGAGATTTGTCTGTGGGGAGAGAGCGGGGCGGTGAGTGAAGTGTGGGGAGAGATTGGTCTGTGGGGAGAGAGCGGGGTCATGGGGTGAGTGTGGGGAGAGATTGATTTGTGTGGAGAGTGCGGGACGGTGGGGTCAGTGTTGGGGCTGTGGGGAGCGAGCGGGTCGGTGAGGTCAGTGTTGGGAGAGATAGGTCTGTGGGGAGAGAGCGGGGTGGTGGGGTCAGTGTGGGAAGAGATTGGTCTGTGGGGAGGGAGCAGGGCGTTGGGTTCAGTGTAGGGGCTGTGGGGAGAGAGAGGGGCGGGGGGGACAGTGTGGTGAGGGATTGTTCTGTGGCGGAGAATGGGGTGGTGGGGTCAGAGTGGGGAGAGATTGGCCTGTGGGGAGAGTGCGGGGCAGTGGGGTCAGTGTGGGGAGAGATTGGTCTGTGGGGAGAGAGCGGGGCAGTGTGGTCAGTGTTGGGAGAGATTTGTCTGTGGGGAGAGAGCGTGGCGTTGGGGTCAGTGAAGGGGCTGTGGGGAGAGAGAGGAGCGTTGGGGTCAGTGTTGGGAGAGATTTTTCTGTGGGGAGAGTGCGGGGCTGTGGGGTCAGTGTGGGGAGAGATTTGTTTTCGGGGAGAGAGCGGGGCGTTGGGGTCAGTGTATGGGCTGTGGGGAGAGAGAGGGTCGGAGGGGTCAGTGTTGGGAGAGATTTGTCTGTGGGGAGAGAGCGGGGCGGTGGGTGAAGTGTGGGGAGAGATTGGTCTGTGGGAGGGAGCGGGTGGTGGGGTCCCTGCGGGGACTGTGGTGAGAGAGAGGGCAGTAGAGTCAGTGCGGTTGCTGTGGGGAGAGAGCGGAGCAGTGGGGTCAGTGTGGGGGCTGACACGGGGCTGTGGGGAGAAAGGAGGGCGGTGGGGAGAGAGGGGTGCAGTGGGGGTTCTGGGAAGAGAGGGGGCGATGGGGTCAGTGTGGGGGCTGTGGGGAGAGAGGGAGTGGTGGAGTCAGCGTGGGGGCTGTAGGGAGAGAGGGGGCAGTGCGATCAGAGTGTTGGCTTTGGGGAGAGAACGCGGCGGTGGGAGTTGTGGGGAGAGAGGGCTGTGGGTAGAGGGGGCTGTGAGGAGAAGGGCCTGTGGGGAGAGAGAGGGGCTGTGGGGTCAGTGTGGGGAGAGATTGGTCTTCGGAGAGAGAGCGGGGCGGTGGGGTCAGTGTGGGGAGAGATTGGTCTGTGGGGAGAGAGTGGGGCGGTGGGGTCAGTGGGGGGAGAGATTGGTCTGTGGGGAGAGTGCGGGGCGGTGGGATCAGTGGGGGGAGAGATTGGTCTGTGGGGAGATAGCGGGGCAGTGGGGTGAGTGATTGGTCTGTGGGGAGAGTGCGGGGCGGTGGGATCAGTGGGGGGAGAGATTGGTCTGTGGGGAGAGAGCGGGGCGGGGGGTCATTGTGGGGAGAGATTGGTCTGTGGGGAGAGAGTGGGGCGGTGGGGTCAGTGTGGGGAGATATTGGTCTGTGGGGAGAGAGCGGGGCCGTGGGGTTAGTGTTGGGAGAGATAGGTCTGTGGGGAGAGAGCGGGGTCGTTGGGTGAGTGTGGGGAGAGATTGGTTTGTGTGGAGAGTGCGGGGCGGTGGGATCAGTGGGGGGAGAGATTGGTCTGTGGGGAGATAGCGGGGCAGTGGGGTGAGTGATTGGTCTGTGGGGAGAGTGCGGGGCGGTGGGATCAGTGTGGGGAGAGATTGGTCTGTGGGGAGAGAGCGGGGCGGTGGTGTCAGTGGAGGGAGAGATTGCTCTGTGGGGAGAGAGCGGAGCGGTGGGGTCAGTGGGGGGAGAGATTGGTCTGTGGGGAGAGAGCGGGGGTGTGGGTGAAGTGTGGGGAGAGATTGGTCTGTGGAATGGAGCGGGTGGTGGGGTCACTGCGGGGTCTGTGGGGAGAGAGAGGGCAGTAGAGTCAGTGCAGTAGCTGTGGGGAGAGAGCGGAGCAGTAGGGTCAGTGTGGGGGCTGACACGGGGTTGTGGGGAGAAAGGAGGGCGGTGGGGAGAGAGGGGTGCAGTGGGGGTTCTGGGAAGAGAGGGGGCGATGGGGTCAGTGTGGGGGCTGTGGGGAGAGGGAGTGGTGGAGTCAGCGTTGGGGCTGTAGGGAGAGAGGGGGCAGTGGGATCAGAGTGTTGGGTTGGTGGAGAGAACGCGGCGGTGGGAGTTGTGGGGAGAGAGGGCTGTGGGTAGAGGGGGCTGTGAGGAGAAGGGCCTGTGGGGAGAGAGGAGGAGTGTGGGGTCAGTGTGGTGGCTGTGGGGATAGAGTGGGGCGGTGGGGGCTGTGGGGAGAGGGGGCTATGGGGAGAGAGGGTGCTGTGGGGAGAGAGGGGACTGTGGGGATAGAGGGGGCTGTGGGGAGAGAGGGGGCTGTGGGGAGAGAGGGGGCTGTGGGGACAGTGGGGGCTGTGGGGAGGGAGGTGGCTGTGGGGAGAGAGGGGGCTGTGGGGAGAGAGGGGGCTGTGGGGAGAGAGTGGGGCGGTGGGGTCAGTGTGGGGAGAGATTGGTCTGTGGGGAGAGTGCGGGGCGGTGGTGTCAGTGGAGGGAGAGATTGCTATGTGGGGAGAGAGCGGGGCGGTGGGGTCAGTGTGGGGAGAGATTGGTCTGTGGGGAGAGAGCGGAGCGGTGGGGTCAGTGGGGGGAGAGATTTGTCTGTGGGGAAGAGAGCGGGGCGGTGGGGTCAGTGTGGGGAGAGATTGGTCTGTGGGGAGAGAGTGGGGCGGTGGGGTCAGTGGGGGGAGAGATTGGTCTGTGGGGAGAGTGCGGGGTGGTGGGATCAGTGGGGGGAGAGATTGGTCTGTGGGGAGATAGCGGGGTAGTGGGGTGAGTGATTGGTCTGTGGGGAGAGTGCGGGGCGGGGGGTCATTGTGGGGAGAGATTGGTCTGTGGGGAGAGTGTGGGGCGGTGGGGTCAGTGTGGGGAGAGATTGGTCTGTGGGGAGAGAGCGGGGCGGTGGGGTTAGTGTTGGGAGAGATTGGTCTGTGGGGAGAGAGCGAGGTCGTTGGGTGAGTGTGGGGAGAGATTGGTTTGTGTGGAGAGTGCGGGGCGGTGGGATCAGTGGGGGGAGAGATTGGTCTGTGGGGAGATAGCGGTGCAGTGGGGTGAGTGATTGGTCTGTGGGGAGAGTGCGGGGCGGTGGTATCAGTGGGGGGAGAGATTGGTCTGTGGGGAGATAGCGGGGCGGTGGGATCAGTGGGGGGAGAGATTGTCTGTGGGGTGAGAGCGGGGCGGTGGGGTCAGTGTGGCGAGAGATTGGTCTGTGGGGAGAGAGCGGGGCGGTGGGGTCAGTGTGGGGAGAGATTGGTCTGTGGGGAGAGAGCGGGGCGGTGGGGTCAGTGTGGGGAGAGATTGGTCTGTGGGGAGAGAGCGGGGCGGTGGGGTCAGTGTGGGGAGAGATTGGTCTGTGGGGAGAGAGCGGGGCGGTGGTGTCAGTATGGGGAGAGATTGGCTGTGGGGAGAGAGCGGGGCGGTGGGGTTAGTGTTGGGAGAGATTGGTCTGCGGAGAGAGTGCGGGGCGGTGGGGTCAGTGTGGGGGCTGTGGGGAGCGAGCGGGTCGGTGTGGTCAGTGTTGGGATAGATTGGTCTGTGGGTAGAGAGCTGGATGGTGGGGTCAGAGTGGGGAGAGATTGGTCTCTGGGAAGAGAGCAGGGCGTTGGGGTCAGTGTATGGGCTGTGGGGAGAGAGAGTGGCGGTGGGGTCAGTGTTGGGAGAGATTTGTCTGTGGGGAGAGAGCGGGGCCGTGGGTGAAGTGTGGGGAGAGATTGGTCTGTGGGAGAGTGCAGGGTTGTGGGGTCACTGTAGGGGCTGTGGCGAAAGAGGGCTGTGGGTAGAGGGGGCTGTGGGTAGAGGGGGCTGTGGGTAGAGGGGGCTGTGGGGAGAGGGGGCTGTGGGGAGAGGGGGCTGTGGGGAGAGTAGGCTGTGGGCAGAGGAGGCTGTGGGCAGAGGAGGCTTTGGGGGGAAAGGGGGCTGTGGGGAGAAAGGGGGCTGTGGGGAGAGAGGGGGTTGTGGGGAGAGAGGGATCTGTGGGGAGATAGGGGGCTGTTGGGAGAGGGGGCTGTGGGGAGAGAGGGGGCTGTGGGGAGAGGGGGCAGTGAGGAGAGAGGTGACTGTGGGGAGAGAGAGGGACGGTGGGGTCAGTTTGGGGACTGTGGGGACAGAGTGAGGCGGTGGGGGCTGTGGGGAGAGGGGACTGTGGGGAGAAAGGGGTCTGTGGGGAGAGAGGGGGCTGTGGGGAGAGAGGGGGCTGTGGGGAGAGAGGGGGCTGTGGGGAGAGAGGGGGCTGTGGGGAGAGAGGGGGTTGTACGGAGAGAGGATGGTTGTGGGGTCAGTGTGGTGGCTGTAGGGAGAGAGTGAGGCGGTGGGGGCTGTGGGGAGAGGGGGCTGTGCAAAAAGGGGGCTGTGGGGAGAGTAGGCTGTGGGCAGAGGAGGCTGTGGGCAGAGGAGGCTGTGGGGAGAAAGGGGGCTGTAGGGAGAGAGGGGGTTGTGGGGAGAGAGGGATATGTGGGGAGAGAGGGGGCTGTTGGGAGAGGGGGCTGTGGGGAGAGAGGGGGCTGTGGGGAGAGGGGGCAGTGGGGAGAGAGGGGACTGTGGGGAGAGAGGGGCCTGTGGGGAGCGAGGGGGTCTGTGCGGAGAGAGCAGGGCGGTGGGGTCAGTGGGGGGAGAGATTGGTCTGTGGGGAGAGAGCGGGGCGGTGGGGTCAGTGGGGGGAGAGATTGGTCTGTGGCGGAGAACGGGGTGGTGGGGTCAGAGTGGGGAGAGATTGGTCTCTGGGAAGAGAGCAGGGCGTTGGGGTCAGTGTATGGGCTGTGGGGAGAGAGAGGGGCGGTGGCGTCAGTGTGGGGAGAGATTGGTCTGTGGCGGAGAACGGGGTGGTGGGGTCAGAGTGGGGAGAGATTGGTCTCTGGGAAGAGAGCAGCGCGTTGGGGTCAGTGTATGGGCTGTGGGGAGAGAGAGGGGCGGTAGGGTCAGTGTTGGGAGAGATTTGTCTGTGGGGAGAGAGCGGGGCGGTAGGTGAAGTGTGGAGAGAGATTGGTCTGTGGGAGGGAGCGGGTGGTGGGGTCACTGCGGGGTCTGTGGGGAGAGAGAGGGCAGTAGAGTCAGTGCGGTAGCTGTGGGGAGAGAGCGGAGCAGTGGGGTCAGTGTGGGGGCTGACACGGGGCTGTGGGGAGAAAGGGGGGCGGTGGGGAGAGAGGGGTGCGTTGGGGGTTGTGGGAAGAGAGGGGGCGATGGGGTCAGTGTGGGGGCTGTGGGGAGACAGGGAGTGTTGGAGTCAAAGTGGGGGCTGTAGGGAGAGAGGGGGCAGTGGGATCAGAGTGTTGGCTTTGGGGAGAGAACGCGGCAGTGGGAGTTGTGGGGAGAGAGGGCTGTGGGTAGAGGGGGCTGTGAGGAGAAGGGCCTGTGGGTAGAGAGGAGGGGTGTGGGGTCAGTGTGGTGGCTGTGGGGATAGAGTGGGGCGGTGGGGGCTGTGGGGAGAGGGGGCTGTGGAGAAAGAGGGGGCTGTGGGGAGAGAGATTGGTCTGAGGGGTAAGAGCAGGGCGGTGGGGTCAGTGTTGGGAGAGATTTGTCTGTGGGGAGAGAGCGGGGCCGTGGGTGAAGTGTGGGGAGAGATTGGTCTGTGGGAGAGTGCAGGGTTGTGGGGTCACTGTAGGGGCTGTGGCGAAAGAGGGCTGTGGGTAGAGGGGGCTGTGGGTAGAGGGGGCTGTGCGGAGAGGGGGCTGTGGGGAGAGTAGGCTGTGGGCAGAGGAGGCTGTGGGCAGAGGAGGCTGTGGGCAGAGGAGGCTGTGGGGGGAAAGGGGGCTGTGGGGAGAGAGGGGGTTGTGGGGAGAGAGGAATCTGTGGGGAGAGAGTGGGCTGTTGGGGCTGTGGGGAGAGAGGGGGCTGTGGGGAGAGGGGGCAGTGGGGAGAGAGGGGACTGTGGGGAGAGAGGGGCCTGTGGGGAGCGAGGGGGTCTGTGCGGAGAGAGCAGGGCGGTGGGGTCAGTGGGGGGAGAGATTGGTCTGTGAGGAGAGAGCGGAGCGGTGGGGTCAGTGGGGGGAGATATTGGTCTGTGGGCAGAGAGTAGGGCGGTGGGGTCAGTGTGGAGAGAGATTGGTCTGTGGGGAGAGAGCGGGGCGGTGGGGTCAGTGTGGGGAGAGATTGGTCTGTGGGGAGAGAGCGGCGCGGTGGGGTCAGTGAGGGGAGACATTGGTCTGTGGGGAGAGAGCGGGGCGGTGGGTTCAATGTGGGGAGAGGTGGTCTGTGGGCAGAGAGTAGGGCGGTGGGGTCAGTGTGGAGAGAGATTGGTCTGTGGGGAGAGAGCGGGGCGGTGGGGTCAGTGTGGGGAGAGATTGGTCTGTGGGGAGAGAGCGGGGCGGTGGGGTCAGTGTGGGGAGAGATTGGTCTGTGGGCTGAGAGCGGGGCGGTGGGGTCAGTGTGGGGAGAGAGCGGGGCGGTGGGGTCAGTGTGGGGAGAGATTGGTCTGTGGGGAGAGAGCGGGGCGGTGGGGTCAGTGTGGGGAGAGATTGGTCTGTGGGGTGAGAGCGGGCCGGTGGGGTCAGTGTGTGGAGAGATTGGTCTGTGGGGAGAGAGCGGGGCGGTGGGGTCAGTGTGGGGAGAGATTGGTCTGTGGGGTGAGAGTGGGGCGGTGGGGTCAGTGTGGGGAGAGATTGATCTGTGGGGAGAGAGCGGGGCCGTGGGGTTAGTGTTGGGAGTGATTCGTCTGTGGGGAGAGAGCGGGGTCGTCGGGTGAGTGTGGGGAGAGATTGGTCTGTGTGGAGAGTGCGCGACGGTGGGGTCAGTGTGGGGGCTGTGGGGAGCGAACGGGTCGGTGTGGTCAGTGTTGGGAGAGATTGGTCTGTGGGTAGAGAGCGGAGTGGTGGGGTCAGTGTGGGGAGAGATTGGTCTCTGAGGAGAGAGCAGGGCGTTGGGGTCAGTGTATGGGCTGTGGGGAGAGAGAGGGGCAGTGGGGTCAGTGTGGGGAGAGATTGGTCTGTGGCGGAGAACGGGGTGGTGGGGTCAGAGTGGGGAGAGATTGGTCTCTGGGGAGAGAGAAGGGCGTTGGGGTCAGTGTATGGGCTGTGGGGAGAGAGAGTGGCGGTGGGGTCAGTGTTGGGAGAGATTTGTCTGTGGGGAGAGAGCGGGGCGGTGGTGAAGTGTGGGGAGAGATTGGTCTGTGGGAGGGAGCGGGTGGTGGGGTGACTGCGGGGTCTGTGGGGAGAGAGAGGGCAGTAGAGTCAGTGCGGTAGCTGTGGGGAGAGAGCGGAGCAGTGGGGTCAGTGTGGGGGCTGACACGGGGCTGTGGGGAGAGAGGGGTGCGGTGGGGGTTGGGAAGAGAGGGGCCGATGGGGTCAGTGTGGGGGCTGTGGGGAGAGAGGGAGTGTTGGGGTCAGCGTGGGGGCTGTAGGGAGAGAGGGGGCAGTGGGATCAGAGTGTTGGCTTTGGGAGAGAACGCGGCGGTGGGAGTTGTGGGGAGAGAGGGCTGTGGGTAGAGGGGGCTGTGAGGAGAAGGGCCGTGGGTAGAGAGGAGGGATGTTGGGTCAGTGTGGTGGCTGTGGGGATAGAGTGGGGCGGGTGGCGGCTGTGGGGAGAGGGGGCTGTGGGGAGAGAGATTGGTCTGAGGGGAAAGAGCAGGGCAGTGGGGTCAGTGTGGGGAGAGATTGGTCTGTGGGCTGAGAGCGGGGCGGTGGGGTCAGTGTGGGGAGAGAGCGGGGCGGTGGGGTCAGTGTGGGGAGAGATTGGTCTGTGGGGAGAGAGCGGGGCGGTGGGGTCAGTGTGGGGAGAGATTGGTCTGTGGGGTGAGAGCGGGCCGGTGGGGTCAGTGTGTGGAGAGATTGGTCTGTGGGGAGAGAGCGGGGCGGTGGGGTCAGTGTGGGGAGAGTTTGGTCTGTGGGGAGAGAGCGGGGCGGTGAGGTCAGTGTGGGGAGAGATTGGTCTGTGGGGTGAGAGTTGGGCGGTGGGGTCAGTGTGGGGAGAGATTGATCTGTGGGGAGAGAGCGGGGCCGTGGGGTTAGTGTTGGGAGTGATTCATCTGTGGGGAGAGAGCGGGGTCGTCGGGTGAGTGTGGGGAGAGATTGGTCTGTGTGGAGAGTGCGGGATGGTGGGGTCAGTGTGGGGGCTGTTGGGAGCGAGCGGGTCGGTGTGGTCAGTGTTGGGAGAGATTGGTCTGTGGGTAGAGAGCGGGGTGGTGGGGTCAGTGTGGGGAGAGATTGGTCTCTGGGGAGAGAGCAGGGCGTTGGGGTCAGTGTATGGGCTGTGGGGAGAGAGAGGGGCGGTGGGGTCAGTGTGGGGAGAGATTGGTCTGTGGCGGAGAACGGGTTGGTGGGGTCAGAGTGGGGAGAAATTGGTCTCTGGGAGAGAGAAGGGCGTTGGGGTCAGTGTATGGGCTGTGGGGAGAGAGAGGGGCGGGGGGGTCAGTGTTGGGAGAGATTTGTCTGTGGGGAGAGAGCGGGGCGGTGGGTGAAGTGTGGGGAGAGATTGGTCTGTGGGAGGGAGCGGGTGGTGGGGTGACTGCGGGGTCTGTGTGGAGAGAGAGGGCAGTAGAGTCAGTGCGGTAGCTGTGGGGAGAGAGCGGAGCAGTGGGGTCAGTGTGGGGGCTGACACAGGGCTGTGGGGAGAAAGGGGTGCGGTGGGGAGAGAGGGGTGCGGTGGGGTTGTGGGAATAGAGGGGCCGATGGGGTCAGTGTGGGGGCTGTGGGGAGAGAGGGAGTGTTGGAGTCAGCGTGGGGGCTGTAGGGAGAGAGGGGGCAGTGGGATCAGAGTGTTGGCTATGGGGAGAGAACGCGGCGGTGGGAGTTGTGGGGAGAGAGGGCTGTGGGTAGAGGGGGCTGTGAGGAGAAGGGCCGTGGGTAGAGAGGAGGGGTGTGGGGTCAGTGTGGTGGCTGTGGGGATAGAGTGGGGCGGTGGCGGCTGTGGGGAGAGGGGGCTGTGGGGAGAGAGATTGGTCTGAGGGGAAAGAGCAGGGCGGTGTGGTCAGTGTTAGGAGAGATTTGTCTGTGGGGAGAGAGCGGGGACGTGGGTGAAGTGTGGGGAGAGTTTGGTCTGTGGGGAGAGAGCGGGGCGGTGGGGTCAGTGTGGGGATAGATTGGTCTGTGGGGAGAGAGCGGGGCGGTGGGGTCAGTGTGGGGAGAGATTGGTCTGTTGGGTGAGAGTGGGGCGGTGGGGTCAGTGTGGGGTGAGATTGATCTGTGGGGAGAGAGCGGGGCCGTGGGGTTAGTGTTGGGAGAGATTGGTCTGTGGGGAGAGAGCGGGGTCGTCGGGTGAGTGTGGGGAGAGATTGGTCTGTGTGGAGAGTGCTGGACGGTGGGGTCATTGTGGGGGCTGTGGGGAGCGAGTGGGTCGGTGTGGTCAGTGTTGGGAGAGATTGGTCTGTGGGTAGAGAGTGGGGGGTGGGGTCAGTGTGGGGAGAGATTGGTCTCTGGGGAGAGAGCATGGCGTTGGGGTCAGTGTGGGGATAGATTGGTCTGTGGGGTGAGAGCGGGCCGGTGGGGTCAGTGTGTGGAGAGATTGGTCTGTGGGGACAGAGCGGGGCGGTGGGGTCAGTGTGGGGAGAGTTTTGTCTGTGGGGAGAGAGCGGGTCGGTGGGGTCAGTGTGGGGAAAGATTGGTCTGTGGGGTGAGAGCGGGGCGGTGGGGTCAGTGTGGGGAGAGATTGATCTGTGGGGAGAGAGCGGGGCCGTGGGGTTAGTGTTGGGAGAGATTGGTCTGTGGGGAGAGAGCGGGGTCGTCGGGTGAGTGTGGGGAGAGATTGGTCTGTGTGGAGAGTGCGGGACGGTGGGGTCAGTGTGGGGGCTGTGGGGAG
This sequence comes from Narcine bancroftii, assembly GCF_036971445.1. Classification (NCBI taxonomy): domain Eukaryota; kingdom Metazoa; phylum Chordata; class Chondrichthyes; order Torpediniformes; family Narcinidae; genus Narcine; species Narcine bancroftii. The sequence goes on from NC_091471.1 coordinate 326,043,802, forward strand.
CGAGCGGGTCGGTGTGGTCAGTGTTGGGAGAGATTGGTCTGTGGGTAGAGTGCGGGGGGAGGTGTCAGTGTGGGGAGAGATTGATCTGTGGGGATAGAGAGGGGCGTTGGGGTCAGCGTAGGGGCTGTGGGGACAGAGAGGGGTGGTGGGGTCAGTGTGGGGAGAGATTGGTCTGTGGCGGAGAACGGGGTGGTGGGGTCAGTGTTGGGAGATATTTTTCTGTGGGGAGAGAGCGGGGCAGTGGGGTCAGTGTGGAGAGAGATTGGTCTTTGGGGAGAGAGCGGGGCAGTGGGGTCAGTGTGGGGAGAGATTGGTCTGCGGGGAGAGTGCGGGGCGGTGGGGTCAGTGTGGGGGCTGTGGGGAGCGAGCGGGTCGGTGTGGTCAGTGTTGGGAGAGATTGGTCTGTGGGTAGAGTGCGGGGTGGAGGTGTCAGTGTGTGGAGAGATTGATCTGTGGGGATAGAGAGGGGCGTTGGGGTCAGCGTAGGGGATGTGGGGACAGAGAGGGGCGGTGGGGTCAGTGTGGGGAGAGATTGGTCTGTGGCGGAGAACGGGGTGGTGGGGTCAGTGTTGGGAGATATTTTTCTGTGGGGAGAGAGCGGGGCAGTGGGGTCAGTGTGGAGAGAGATTGGTCTTTGGGGAGAGAGCGGGGCAGTGGGGTCAGTGTGGTGAGAGATTGGTCTGAGGGGAGAGAGCGGGGCGGTGGGGTCACTGTAGGGGCTGTGGCGAGAGAGGGCTATGGGGAGAGGGGGCTGTGGGGAGAGGGGGCTGTGGGGAGAGGGGGCTGTGGGGAGAGGGGGCTGTGGGGAGAGGGGGCTGTGGGCAGAGGCGGCTGTGGGCAGAGTATGCTGTGGGGGGAGAGGGGGCTGTGGGGAAAGGGGGCTGTGTGGAGAGGAGGCTGTGGGGAGAGAGGGGCCTGTGTGGAGATAGGAAGGGGGGTGGTGTCAGTGTGGTGGCTGTGGGGAGACAGAGGGACGGTGGGGTCAGTGTGGGGACTGTGGGGAGAGAGTGAGGCGGTGGGGGCTGTGGTGAGAAGGGGCTGTGGGGAGAAAGGGGTCTGTGGGGAGAGAGGGGGCTGTGGGGAGAGAGGGGGCTGTGGGGAGAGAGGGGGTCATACGGAGAGAGGAGGGATGTGGGGTCAGTGTTGTGGCTGTGGGGAGAGAGTGAGGCGGTGGGGGCTGTGGGGAGAGGGAGCTGTGGGGAGAGGGGGCTGTGGGCAGAGGAGGCTGTGGGCAGAGGAGGCTGTGGACAGAGGAGGCTGTGAGCAGAGGAGGCTGTGGTGGGAAAGGGGGCTGTGGGGAGAGAGGGGGTTGTGGGGAGAGAGGGAGCTGTGGGGAGCGAGGGGTCTGTGCGGAGAGAGCAGGGCGGTGGGGTCAGTGGGGGGAGAGATTGGTCTGTGGGGAGAGAGTGGGGCGGTGGGGTCAGTGGGGGGAGAGATTGGTCTGTGGGGCGAGTGCGGGGCGGTGGGGTCAGTGGGGGGAGAGATTGGTCTGTGGGGAGAGAGCGGCGCGGTAGGGTCAGTGAGGGGAGAGATTGGTCTGTGGGGAGAGAGCGGGGCGGTGGGTTCAGTGTGGGGAGAGATTGGTCTGTGGGCAGAGAGCAGGGCGGTGGGGTCAGTGTGGGGAGAGATTGGTCTGTGGGGAGAGAGCGGGGCGGTGGGGTCAGTGTGGGGAGACATTGGTCTGTTGGGAGAGAGCGGGGCGGTGGGGTCAGTGTGGGGAGAGATTGATCTGTGGGCAGAGAGCGGGGCGGTGGGGTCAGTGTGGGGAGAGATTGGTCTGTGGGGAGAGAGCGGGGCGGTGGGGTCAGTGTGGGGAGAGATTGGTCTGTGGGAGTGAGCGGGTGGTGGGGTCACTGCGGGGTCTGTGGGGAGAGAGAGGGCAGTAGAGTCAGTGCGGTAGCTGTGGGGAGAGAGCGAAGCAGTGGGGTCAGTGTGGGGGCTGATACGGGGCTGTGGGGAGAAAGATGGGCGGTGGGGAGAGAGGGGTGCGGTGGGTTTGTGGGAAGAGAGGGGGCGATGGGGCAAGTGGGGGGGCTGTGGGGAGAGAGGGAGTGTTGGAGTCAGCGTGGGGGCTGTAGGGAGGGAGGGGGCAGTGGGATCAGAGTGTTGGCTTTGGGGAGAGAACGCGGCGGTGGGAGTTGTGGGGAGAGAGGGCTGTGAGTAGAGGGGGCTGTGAGTTGAAGGGCCTGTGGGGAGAGAGGAGGGTTGTGGGGTCAGTGTGGTGACTGTGGGGAGAGAGTGGGGCGGTGGGGGCTGTGGGGAGAGGGGGCTGTGGGGAGTGAGGGGGCTGTGGGGAGAGAGGGGACTGTGGGGAGGGAGGGGGCTGTGGAGAGAGATGGGGCTGTGGGGAGAGAGGGGGCTGTGGGGAGAGAGCAGGGCAGTGGGGTCAGTGTGGGGAGAGATTGGTCTGTGGGAGAGGGCCGGGTGGTGGGGTCACTCCAGGGTCTGTGGCGAGAGAGGGCTGTGGGTAGAGGGGGCTGTGGGGAGAGAGTGAGGCGGTGGGGGCTGTGGGGAGAGGGGGCTGTGGGGAGAGGGGGCTGTGGGGAGAGGGGGCTGTGGGATCAGAGTGTTGGGTTGGTGGAGAGAACGCGGCGGTGGGAGTTGTGGGGAGAGAGGGCTGTGGGTAGAGGGGGCTGTGAGGAGAAGGGCCTGTGGGGAGAGAGGAGGAGTGTGGGGTCAGTGTGGTGGCTGTGGGGATAGAGTGGGGCGGTGGGGGCTGTGGGGAGAGGGGGCTATGGGGAGAGAGGGTGCTGTGGGGAGAGAGGGGACTGTGGGGAGAGAGGGGGCTGTGGGGAGAGAGGGGGCTGTGGGGAGAGAGGGGGCTGTGGGGACAGTGGGGGCTGTGGGGAGGGAGGTGGCTGTGGGGAGAGAGGGGGCTGTGGGGAGAGAGGGGGCTGTGGGGAGAGAGTGGGGCGGTGGGGTCAGTGTGGGGAGAGATTGGTCTGTGGGGAGAGTGCGGGGCGGTGGTGTCAGTGGAGGGAGAGATTGCTATGTGGGGAGAGAGCGGGGCGGTGGGGTCAGTGTGGGGAGAGATTGGTCTGTGGGGAGAGAGCGGAGCGGTGGGGTCAGTGGGGGGAGAGATTTGTCTGTGGGGAAGAGAGCGGGGCGGTGGGGTCAGTGTGGGGAGAGATTGGTCTGTGGGGAGAGAGTGGGGCGGTGGCGTCAGTGGGGGGAGAGATTGGTCTGTGGGGAGAGTGCGGGGTGGTGGGATCAGTGGGGGGAGAGATTGGTCTGTGGGGAGATAGCGGGGTAGTGGGGTGAGTGATTGGTCTGTGGGGAGAGTGCGGGGCGAGGGGTCATTGTGGGGAGAGATTGGTCTGTGGGGAGAGTGTGGGGCGGTGGGGTCAGTGTGGGGAGAGATTGGTCTGTGGGGAGAGAGCGGGGCGGTGGGGTTAGTGTTGGGAGAGATTGGTCTGTGGGGAGAGAGCGAGGTCGTTGGGTGAGTGTGGGGAGAGATTGGTTTGTGTGGAGAGTGCGGGGCGGTGGGATCAGTGGGGGGAGAGATTGGTCTGTGGGGAGATAGCGGTGCAGTGGGGTGAGTGATTGGTCTGTGGGGAGAGTGCGGGGCGGTGGTATCAGTGGGGGGAGAGATTGGTCTGTGGGGAGATAGCGGGGCGGTGGGATCAGTGGGGGGAGAGATTGTCTGTGGGGTGAGAGCGGGGCGGTGGGGTCAGTGTGGCGAGAGATTGGTCTGTGGGGAGAGAGCGGGGCGGTGGGGTCAGTGTGGGGAGAGATTGGTCTGTGGGGAGAGAGCGGGGCGGTGGGGTCAGTGTGGGGAGAGATTGGTCTGTGGGGAGAGAGCGGGGCGGTGGGGTCAGTGTGGGGAGAGATTGGTCTGTGGGGAGAGAGCGGGGCGGTGGTGTCAGTATGGGGAGAGATTGGCTGTGGGGAGAGAGCGGGGCGGTGGGGTTAGTGTTGGGAGAGATTGGTCTGCGGAGAGAGTGCGGGGCGGTGGGTTCAGTGTGGGGGCTGTGGGGAGCGAGCGGGTCGGTGTGGTCAGTGTTGGGATAGATTGGTCTGTGGGTAGAGAGCTGGATGGTGGGGTCAGAGTGGGGAGAGATTGGTCTCTGGGAAGAGAGCAGGGCGTTGGGGTCAGTGTATGGGCTGTGGGGAGAGAGAGTGGCGGTGGGGTCAGTGTTGGGAGAGATTTGTCTGTGGGGAGAGAGCGGGGCCGTGGGTGAAGTGTGGGGAGAGATTGGTCTGTGGGAGAGTGCAGGGTTGTGGGGTCACTGTAGGGGCTGTGGCGAAAGAGGGCTGTGGGTAGAGGGGGCTGTGGGTAGAGGGGGCTGTGGGTAGAGGGGGCTGTGGGGAGAGGGGGCTGTGGGGAGAGGGGGCTGTGGGGAGAGTAGGCTGTGGGCAGAGGAGGCTGTGGGCAGAGGAGGCTTTGGGGGGAAAGGGGGCTGTGGGGAGAAAGGGGGCTGTGGGGAGAGAGGGGGTTGTGGGGAGAGAGGGATCTGTGGGGAGATAGGGGGCTGTTGGGAGAGGGGGCTGTGGGGAGAGAGGGGGCTGTGGGGAGAGGGGGCAGTGAGGAGAGAGGTGACTGTGGGGAGAGAGAGGGACGGTGGGGTCAGTTTGGGGACTGTGGGGACAGAGTGAGGCGGTGGGGGCTGTGGGGAGAGGGGACTGTGGGGAGAAAGGGGTCTGTGGGGAGAGAGGGGGCTGTGGGGAGAGAGGGGGCTGTGGGGAGAGAGGGGGCTGTGGGGAGAGAGGGGGCTGTGGGGAGAGAGGGGGTTGTACGGAGAGAGGATGGTTGTGGGGTCAGTGTGGTGGCTGTAGGGAGAGAGTGAGGCGGTGGGGGCTGTGGGGAGAGGGGGCTGTGCAAAAAGGGGGCTGTGGGGAGAGTAGGCTGTGGGCAGAGGAGGCTGTGGGCAGAGGAGGCTGTGGGGAGAAAGGGGGCTGTAGGGAGAGAGGGGGTTGTGGGGAGAGAGGGATCTGTGGGGAGAGAGGGGGCTGTTGGGAGAGGGGGCTGTGGGGAGAGAGGGGGCTGTGGGGAGAGGGGGCAGTGGGGAGAGAGGGGACTGTGGGGAGAGAGGGGCCTGTGGGGAGCGAGGGGGTCTGTGCGGAGAGAGCAGGGCGGTGGGGTCAGTGGGGGGAGAGATTGGTCTGTGGGGAGAGAGCGGGGCGGTGGGGTCAGTGGGGGGAGAGATTGGTCTGTGGCGGAGAACGGGGTGGTGGGGTCAGAGTGGGGAGAGATTGGTCTCTGGGAAGAGAGCAGGGCGTTGGGGTCAGTGTATGGGCTGTGGGGAGAGAGAGGGGCGGTGGCGTCAGTGTGGGGAGAGATTGGTCTGTGGCGGAGAACGGGGTGGTGGGGTCAGAGTGGGGAGAGATTGGTCTCTGGGAAGAGAGCAGCGCGTTGGGGTCAGTGTATGGGCTGTGGGGAGAGAGAGGGGCGGTAGGGTCAGTGTTGGGAGAGATTTGTCTGTGGGGAGAGAGCGGGGCGGTAGGTGAAGTGTGGAGAGAGATTGGTCTGTGGGAGGGAGCGGGTGGTGGGGTCACTGCGGGGTCTGTGGGGAGAGAGAGGGCAGTAGAGTCAGTGCGGTAGCTGTGGGGAGAGAGCGGAGCAGTGGGGTCAGTGTGGGGGCTGACACGGGGCTGTGGGGAGAAAGGGGGGCGGTGGGGAGAGAGGGGTGCGTTGGGGGTTGTGGGAAGAGAGGGGGCGATGGGGTCAGTGTGGGGGCTGTGGGGAGACAGGGAGTGTTGGAGTCAAAGTGGGGGCTGTAGGGAGAGAGGGGGCAGTGGGATCAGAGTGTTGGCTTTGGGGAGAGAACGCGGCAGTGGGAGTTGTGGGGAGAGAGGGCTGTGGGTAGAGGGGGCTGTGAGGAGAAGGGCCTGTGGGTAGAGAGGAGGGGTGTGGGGTCAGTGTGGTGGCTGTGGGGATAGAGTGGGGCGGTGGGGGCTGTGGGGAGAGGGGGCTGTGGAGAAAGAGGGGGCTGTGGGGAGAGAGATTGGTCTGAGGGGTAAGAGCAGGGCGGTGGGGTCAGTGTTGGGAGAGATTTGTCTGTGGGGAGAGAGCGGGGCCGTGGGTGAAGTGTGGGGAGAGATTGGTCTGTGGGAGAGTGCAGGGTTGTGGGGTCACTGTAGGGGCTGTGGCGAAAGAGGGCTGTGGGTAGAGGGGGCTGTGGGTAGAGGGGGCTGTGCGGAGAGGGGGCTGTGGGGAGAGTAGGCTGTGGGCAGAGGAGGCTGTGGGCAGAGGAGGCTGTGGGCAGAGGAGGCTGTGGGGGAAAGGGGGCTGTGGGGAGAGAGGGGGTTGTGGGGAGAGAGGAATCTGTGGGGAGAGAGTGGGCTGTTGGGGCTGTGGGGAGAGAGGGGGCTGTGGGGAGAGGGGGCAGTGGGGAGAGAGGGGACTGTGGGGAGAGAGGGGCCTGTGGGGAGCGAGGGGGTCTGTGCGGAGAGAGCAGGGCGGTGGGGTCAGTGGGGGGAGAGATTGGTCTGTGGGGAGAGAGCGGAGCGGTGGGGTCAGTGGGGGGAGATATTGGTCTGTGGGCAGAGAGTAGGGCGGTGGGGTCAGTGTGGAGAGAGATTGGTCTGTGGGGAGAGAGCGGGGCGGTGGGGTCAGTGTGGGGAGAGATTGGTCTGTGGGGAGAGAGCGGCGCGGTGGGGTCAGTGAGGGGAGACATTGGTCTGTGGGGAGAGAGCGGGGCGGTGGGTTCAATGTGGGGAGAGGTGGTCTGTGGGCAGAGAGTAGGGCGGTGGGGTCAGTGTGGAGAGAGATTGGTCTGTGGGGAGAGAGCGGGGCGGTGGGGTCAGTGTGGGGAGAGATTGGTCTGTGGGGAGAGAGCGGGGCGGTGGGGTCAGTGTGGGGAGAGATTGGTCTGTGGGCTGAGAGCGGGGCGGTGGGGTCAGTGTGGGGAGAGAGCGGGGCGGTGGGGTCAGTGTGGGGAGAGATTGGTCTGTGGGGAGAGAGCGGGGCGGTGGGGTCAGTGTGGGGAGAGATTGGTCTGTGGGGTGAGAGCGGGCCGGTGGGGTCAGTGTGTGGAGAGATTGGTCTGTGGGGAGAGAGCGGGGCGGTGGGGTCAGTGTGGGGAGAGATTGGTCTGTGGGGTGAGAGTGGGGCGGTGGGGTCAGTGTGGGGAGAGATTGATCTGTGGGGAGAGAGCGGGGCCGTGGGGTTAGTGTTGGGAGTGATTCGTCTGTGGGGAGAGAGCGGGGTCGTCGGGTGAGTGTGGGGAGAGATTGGTCTGTGTGGAGAGTGCGCGACGGTGGGGTCAGTGTGGGGGCTGTGGGGAGCGAACGGGTCGGTGTGGTCAGTGTTGGGAGAGATTGGTCTGTGGGTAGAGAGCGGAGTGGTGGGGTCAGTGTGGGGAGAGATTGGTCTCTGAGGAGAGAGCAGGGCGTTGGGGTCAGTGTATGGGCTGTGGGGAGAGAGAGGGGCAGTGGGGTCAGTGTGGGGAGAGATTGGTCTGTGGCGGAGAACGGGGTGGTGGGGTCAGAGTGGGGAGAGATTGGTCTCTGGGGAGAGAGAAGGGCGTTGGGGTCAGTGTATGGGCTGTGGGGAGAGAGAGTGGCGGTGGGGTCAGTGTTGGGAGAGATTTGTCTGTGGGGAGAGAGCGGGGCGGTGGTGAAGTGTGGGGAGAGATTGGTCTGTGGGAGGGAGCGGGTGGTGGGGTGACTGCGGGGTCTGTGGGGAGAGAGAGGGCAGTAGAGTCAGTGCGGTAGCTGTGGGGAGAGAGCGGAGCAGTGGGGTCAGTGTGGGGGCTGACACGGGGCTGTGGGGAGAGAGGGGTGCGGTGGGGGTTGTGGGAAGAGAGGGGCCGATGGGGTCAGTGTGGGGGCTGTGGGGAGAGAGGGAGTGTTGGGGTCAGCGTGGGGGCTGTAGGGAGAGAGGGGGCAGTGGGATCAGAGTGTTGGCTTTGGGGAGAGAACGCGGCGGTGGGAGTTGTGGGGAGAGAGGGCTGTGGGTAGAGGGGGCTGTGAGGAGAAGGGCCGTGGGTAGAGAGGAGGGATGTTGGGTCAGTGTGGTGGCTGTGGGGATAGAGTGGGGCGGTGGCGGCTGTGGGGAGAGGGGGCTGTGGGGAGAGAGATTGGTCTGAGGGGAAAGAGCAGGGCAGTGGGGTCAGTGTGGGGAGAGATTGGTCTGTGGGCTGAGAGCGGGGCGGTGGGGTCAGTGTGGGGAGAGAGCGGGGCGGTGGGGTCAGTGTGGGGAGAGATTGGTCTGTGGGGAGAGAGCGGGGCGGTGGGGTCAGTGTGGGGAGAGATTGATCTGTGGGGATAGAGAGGGGCGTTGGGGTCAGCGTAGGGGCTGTGGGGACAGAGAGGGGTGGTGGGGTCAGTGTGGGGAGAGATTGGTCTCTGGGGAGAGAGAAGGGCGTTGGGGTCAGTGTATGGGCTGTGGGGAGAGAGAGTGGCGGTGGGGTCAGTGTTGGGAGAGATTTGTCTGTGGGGAGAGAGCGGGGCGGTGGGTGAAGTGTGGGGAGAGATTGGTCTGTGGGAGGGAGCGGGTGGTGGGGTGACTGCGGGGTCTGTGTGGAGAGAGAGGGCAGTAGAGTCAGTGCGGTAGCTGTGGGGAGAGAGCGGAGCAGTGGGGTCAGTGTGGGGGCTGACACAGGGCTGTGGGGAGAAAGGGGTGCGGTGGGGAGAGAGGGGTGCGGTGGGGTTGTGGGAATAGAGGGGCCGATGGGGTCAGTGTGGGGGCTGTGGGGAGAGAGGGAGTGTTGGAGTCAGCGTGGGGGCTGTAGGGAGAGAGGGGGCAGTGGGATCAGAGTGTTGGCTATGGGGAGAGAACGCGGCGGTGGGAGTTGTGGGGAGAGAGGGCTGTGGGTAGAGGGGGCTGTGAGGAGAAGGGCCGTGGGTAGAGAGGAGGGGTGTGGGGTCAGTGTGGTGGCTGTGGGGATAGAGTGGGGCGGTGGCGGCTGTGGGGAGAGGGGGCTGTGGGGAGAGAGATTGGTCTGAGGGGAAAGAGCAGGGCGGTGTGGTCAGTGTTAGGAGAGATTTGTCTGTGGGGAGAGAGCGGGGACGTGGGTGAAGTGTGGGGAGAGTTTGGTCTGTGGGGAGAGAGCGGGGCGGTGGGGTCAGTGTGGGGATAGATTGGTCTGTGGGGAGAGAGCGGGGCGGTGGGGTCAGTGTGGGGAGAGATTGGTCTGTTGGGTGAGAGTGGGGCGGTGGGGTCAGTGTGGGGTGAGATTGATCTGTGGGGAGAGAGCGGGGCTGTGGGGTTAGTGTTGGGAGAGATTGGTCTGTGGGGAGAGAGCGGGGTCGTCGGGTGAGTGTGGGGAGAGATTGGTCTGTGTGCAGAGTGCGGGACGGTGGGGTCATTGTGGGGGCTGTGGGGAGCGAGTGGGTCGGTGTGGTCAGTGTTGGGAGAGATTGGTCTGTGGGTAGAGAGTGGGGGGTGGGGTCAGTGTGGGGAGAGATTGGTCTCTGGGGAGAGAGCATGGCGTTGGGGTCAGTGTGGGGATAGATTGGTCTGTGGGGTGAGAGCGGGCCGGTGGGGTCAGTGTGTGGAGAGATTGGTCTGTGGGGACAGAGCGGGGCGGTGGGGTCAGTGTGGGGAGAGTTTTGTCTGTGGGGAGAGAGCGGGTCGGTGGGGTCAGTGTGGGGAAAGATTGGTCTGTGGGGTGAGAGCGGGGCGGTGGGGTCAGTGTGGGGAGAGATTGATCTGTGGGGAGAGAGCGGGGCCGTGGGGTTAGTGTTGGGAGAGATTGGTCTGTGGGGAGAGAGCGGGGTCGTCGGGTGAGTGTGGGGAGAGATTGGTCTGTGTGGAGAGTGCGGGACGGTGGGGTCAGTGTGGGGGCTGTGGGGAGCGAGCGGGTCGGTGTGGTCAGTGTTGGGAGAGATTGGTCTGTGGGTAGAGTGCGGGGGGAGGTGTCAGTGTGGGGAGAGATTGATCTGTGGGGATAGAGAGGGGCGTTGGGGTCAGCGTAGGGGCTGTGGGGACAGAGAGGGGTGGTGGGGTCAGTGTGGGGAGAGATTGGTCTGTGGCGGAGAACGGGGTGGTGGGGTCAGTGTTGGGAGATATTTTTCTGTGGGGAGAGAGCGGGGCAGTGGGGTCAGTGTGGAGAGAGATTGGTCTTTGGGGAGAGAGCGGGGCAGTGGGGTCAGTGTGGGGAGAGATTGGTCTGCGGGGAGAGTGCGGGGCGGTGGGGTCAGTGTGGGGGCTGTGGGGAGCGAGCGGGTCGGTGTGGTCAGTGTTGGGAGAGATTGGTCTGTGGGTAGAGTGCGGGGTGGAGGTGTCAGTGTGTGGAGAGATTGATCTGTGGGGATAGAGAGGGGCGTTGGGGTCAGCGTAGGGGATGTGGGGACAGAGAGGGGCGGTGGGGTCAGTGTGGGGAGAGATTGGTCTGTGGCGGAGAACGGGGTGGTGGGGTCAGTGTTGGGAGATATTTTTCTGTGGGGAGAGAGCGGGGCAGTGGGGTCAGTGTGGAGAGAGATTGGTCTTTGGGGAGAGAGCGGGGCAGTGGGGTCAGTGTGGTGAGAGATTGGTCTGAGGGGAGAGAGCGGGGCGGTGGGGTCACTGTAGGGGCTGTGGCGAGAGAGGGCTATGGGGAGAGGGGGCTGTGGGGAGAGGGGGCTGTGGGGAGAGGGGGCTGTGGGGAGAGGGGGCTGTGGGGAGAGGGGGCTGTGGGCAGAGGCGGCTGTGGGCAGAGTATGCTGTGGGGGGAGAGGGGGCTGTGGGGAAAGGGGGCTGTGTGGAGAGGAGGCTGTGGGGAGAGAGGGGCCTGTGTGGAGATAGGAAGGGGGGTCGTGTCAGTGTGGTGGCTGTGGGGAGACAGAGGGACGGTGGGGTCAGTGTGGGGACTGTGGGGAGAGAGTGAGGCGGTGGGGGCTGTGGTGAGAAGGGGCTGTGGGGAGAAAGGGGTCTGTGGGGAGAGAGGGGGCTGTGGGGAGAGAGGGGGCTGTGGGGAGAGAGGGGGTCATACGGAGAGAGGAGGGATGTGGGGTCAGTGTTGTGGCTGTGGGGAGAGAGTGAGGCGGTGGGGGCTGTGGGGAGAGGGAGCTGTGGGGAGAGGGGGCTGTGGGCAGAGGAGGCTGTGGGCAGAGGAGGCTGTGGACAGAGGAGGCTGTGAGCAGAGGAGGCTGTGGTGGGAAAGGGGGCTGTGGGGAGAGAGGGGGTTGTGGGGAGAGAGGGAGCTGTGGGGAGCGAGGGGTCTGTGCGGAGAGAGCAGGGCGGTGGGGTCAGTGGGGGGAGAGATTGGTCTGTGGGGAGAGAGTGGGGCGGTGGGGTCAGTGGGGGGAGAGATTGGTCTGTGGGGCGAGTGCGGGGCGGTGGGGTCAGTGGGGGGAGAGATTGGTCTGTGGGGAGAGAGCGGCGCGGTGGGGTCAGTGAGGGGAGAGATTGGTCTGTGGGGAGAGAGCGGGGCGGTGGGTTCAGTGTGGGGAGAGATTGGTCTGTGGGCAGAGAGCAGGGCGGTGGGGTCAGTGTGGGGAGAGATTGGTCTGTGGGGAGAGAGCGGGGCGGTGGGGTCAGTGTGGGGAGACATTGGTCTGTTGGGAGAGAGCGGGGCGGTGGGGTCAGTGTGGGGAGAGATTGATCTGTGGGCAGAGAGCGGGGCGGTGGGGTCAGTGTGGGGAGAGATTGGTCTGTGGGGAGAGAGCGGGGCGGTGGGGTCAGTGTGGGGAGAGATTGGTCTGTGGGAGTGAGCGGGTGGTGGGGTCACTGCGGGGTCTGTGGGGAGAGAGAGGGCAGTAGAGTCAGTGCGGTAGCTGTGGGGAGAGAGCGAAGCAGTGGGGTCAGTGTGGGGGCTGATACGGGGCTGTGGGGAGAAAGGTGGGCGGTGGGGAGAGAGGGGTGCGGTGGGTTTGTGGGAAGAGAGGGGGCGATGGGGCAAGTGGGGGGGCTGTGGGGAGAGAGGGAGTGTTGGAGTCAGCGTGGGGGCTGTAGGGAGGGAGGGGGCAGTGGGATCAGAGTGTTGGCTTTGGGGAGAGAACGCGGCGGTGGGAGTTGTGGGGAGAGAGGGCTGTGAGTAGAGGGGGCTGTGAGTTGAAGGGCCTGTGGGGAGAGAGGAGGGTTGTGGGGTCAGTGTGGTGACTGTGGGGAGAGAGTGGGGCTGTGGGGGCTGTGGGGAGAGGGGGCTGTGGGGAGTGAGGGGGCTGTGGGGAGAGAGGGGACTGTGGGGAGGGAGGGGGCTGTGGAGAGAGATGGGGCTGTGGGGAGAGAGGGGGCTGTGGGGAGAGAGCAGGGCAGTGGGGTCAGTGTGGGGAGAGATTGGTCTGTGGGAGAGGGCCGGGTGGTGGGGTCACTCCAGGGTCTGTGGCGAGAGAGGGCTGTGGGTAGAGGGGGCTGTGGGGAGAGAGTGAGGCGGTGGGGGCTGTGGGGAGAGGGGGCTGTGGGGAGAGGGGGCTGTGGGGAGAGGGGGCTGTGGGCAGAGGAGGCTGTGGGCAGAGGAGGCTGTGGGCAGAGGAGGCTGTGGGCAGAGGAGGCTGTGGGTGGAAAGGGGGCTGTGGGGAGAGAGGGAGTTGTGGGGAGGGAGGGATCTGTGGGGAGAGAGGGGGCTGTGAGGAGAGGGGGCTGTGGGGAGAGAGGGGACTGTAGGGAGCGAGGGGTCTGTGCGGAGAGACGAGGGTGGTGGGGTCAGTGGGGGGAGAGATTGGTCTGTGGGGAGAGAGCGGGGCGGTGGGGTCAGTGGGGGGAGAGATTGGTCTGTGGGGAGAGTGCGGGGCGGTGGGTTCTGTGGGGGGAGAGATTGGTCTGTGGGGAGAGAGCGGGGCGGTGGGGTCAGTGGGGGTACAGATTGGTCTGTGGGGAGAGTGCGAGGCGATGGGGTCAGTGTGGGTAGAGATTGGTCTGTGGGGGAGAGAGCGGGTGGTGGGGTCAGTGTGGGGAGAGATTGGTGTGTGGGGAGAGAGTGGGGCGGTGGGATCAGTGGGGGTAGAGTTTGGTCTGTGGGGAGAGAGCGGGGCGGTGGGGTCAATGCGGGGAGAGATTGGTCTGTGGGGAGAGAGCGGGGCGGTGGGGTCAGTGTGGGGAGAGATTGGTCTGTGGGGAGAGAGAGGGGCGGTGGGTTCAGTGTGGGGAGAGATTGGTCTGTGGTGGAGAACGGGGTGGTGGGGTCATAGTGGGGAGAGATTGGTCTGTGGGGAGAGAGTGGGGCAGTGGGGTCAGTGTGGGGAGAGATTGGTCTGTGGGAGGGAGCGGGTGGTGGGGTCACTGCGGGGTCTGTGGGGAGAGAGAGGGCGGTAGGTTCAGTGCGGTAGCTGTGGGGAGAGAGCGGAGCAGTGGGGTCAGTGTGGGGGCTGACACGGGGCTGTGGGGAGAGAGTGGGGCGGTGGGGAGAGGGGTGCGGTGGGGGTTGTGGGAAGAGAGGGGGCGATGGGGTCAGTGTTGGGGCTGTGGGGAGAGAGGGGGTGGTGGAGTCAGCGTGGGGGCTGTAGGGAGAGAGGGGGCTGTGGGATCAGAGTGTTGTATTTGGGGAGAGAACGCGGCGGTGGGGGTTGTTGGGAGACAGGGCTGTGGGTAGAGGGGGCTGTGAGTTGAAGGACCTGTGGGGAGAGAGGAGGGTTGTGGGGTCAGTGTGGTTGCTGTGGGGAGAGAGTGGGGCGGTGGGGGCTATGGGGAGAGGGGGCTGTGGGGAGAGAGGGGGGTGTGGGGAGAGAGGGGGCTGTGGGGAGGGAGGGGGCTGTGGGGAGGGAGGGGCTGTGGGGAGAGAGGGGGCTGTGGGGAGAGAGCAGGGCAGTGGGGTCAGTGGGGGGAGAGATTGTTGTGTGGGGAGAGAGCGGGACGGTGGGGTAAGTGTGGGGAGAGATTGGTCTGTGGGAGAGAGCCGGGTGGTGGGGTCACTGTAGGGTCTCTGGCGAGAGAGGGCTGTGGGTAGAGGGGGCTGTGGGGAGAGAGTGAGGCGGTGGGGGCTGTGGGAAGAGGGGGCTGTGGGGAGAGGGGGCTGTGGGGAGAGGGGGCTGTGGGGAGAGGGGGCTGTGGGCAGAGGAGCCTGTGGGCAGAGGAGCCTGTGGGCAGAGGAGGTTGTGGGCAGAGGAGGCTGTGGGTGGAAAGGGGGCTGTGGGGAGAGAGGGGGTTGTGGGGAGAAAGGGATCTGTGGGGAGAGAGGGGGCTGTGAGGAGAGGGGGCTGTGGGGAGAGAGGGGACTGTGGGGAGAGAGGGGACTGTAGGGAGCGAGGGGTCTGTGCGGAGAGACGAGGGCGGTGGGGTCAGTGTGGGGAGAGATTGGTCTGTGGGGAGAGAGCGGGGCGGTGGGGTCAGTGGGGGGAGAGATTGGTCTGTGGGGAGAGTGCGGGGCGATGGGGTCAGTGTGGGTAGAGATTGGTCTGTGGGGGAGAGAGCGGGGCGGTGGGGTCAGTGTGGGGAGAGATTGGTCTGTGGGGAGAGAGCAGGGCGTTGGGGTCAGTGTAGGGGCTGTGGGGAGAGAGAGGGGCGCTGGGGTCAGTGTGGGGAGAGATTTGTCTGTGGCGGAGAACGGGGTGGTGGGGTCAGAGAGGGGAGAGATTGGTCTGTGGGGAGAGTGCGGGGCAGTGGGGTCAGTGTGGGGAGAGATTGGTCTGTGGGGAGAGTGCGGGGCAGTGGGGTCAGTGTGGAGAGAGATTGGTCTGCGGAGATAGTGCGGGGTGGTGGGGTCAGTGTGGGGGCTGTGGGGAGCGAGCGGGTCGGTGTGGTCAGTGTTGGGAGAGATTGGTCTGTGGGAGGGAGCGGGTGGTGGGGTCACTGCGGGGTCTGTGGGGAGAGAGTGGAGCAGTGGGGTCAGTGTGGGGGCTGACACGGGGCTGTGGGGAGAAAGGAGGGCGGTGGGGAGAGAGGGGTGCGGTGGGAGTTGTGGGAAGAGAGGGGGCAATGGGGTCAGTGTGGGGGCTGTGGGGAGAGAGGGTGTGGTGGAATCAGCGTGGGGGCTGTAGGGAGAGAGGGGGCAGTGGGATCAGAGTGTTGGCTTTGGGGAGAGAACGCGGCGGTGGGAGTTGTGGGGAGAGAGGGCTGTGGGTAGAGGGGGCTGTGAGGAGAAGGGCCTGTGGGGAGAGAGGAGGGGTGTGGGATCAGTGTGGTGGCTGTGCGGATAGAGTGGGGCGGTGGGGGCTGTGGGGAGAGGGGGCTGTGGGGAGAGAGGGTGCTGTGGGGAGAGAGAGGACTGTGGGGAGGGAGGGGGCTGTGGGGAGAGAGTGGGCTGTGGGGAGAGAGGGGGCTGTGGGGAGAGAGCGGTGCGGTGGTTTCAGTGGAGGGAGATATTGCTGTGAGGGGAGAGAGCGGGGTGGTGGGGTCAGTGGGGGGAGAGATTGGTCTGTGGGGAGAGAGCGGAGCGGTGGGGTCAGTCGGGGGAGAGATTGGTCTGTGGGGAGAGAGCAGGGGGGTGGGGTCAGTGTGGAGGGAGATTGGTCTGTGGGGAGAGAGTGGGGCGGTGGGGTCAGTGGGGGGAGAGATTGGTCTGTGGGGAGAGTGCGGGGCGGTGGGATCAGTGGGGGGAGAGATTGGTCTGTGGGGAGATAGCGGGGCAGTGGGGTGAGTGATTGGTCTGTGGTGAGAGTGCGGGGCGGTGGAATCAGTGGGTGGAGAGATTGGTCTGTGGGGAGAGAGCGGGGCGGTGGGGTCAGTGTAGGGGCTGTGGGGAGAGAGAGGGGCGGTGGGGTCAGTCTGGGGAGAGATTGGTCTGTGGCGGAGAACGGGGTGGTGGGATCAGAGTGGGGAGAGATTGGTCTGTGGGGAGAGTGCGGGGCAGTGGGGTCAGTGTGGGGAGAGATTGGTCTGTGGGGAGAGAACGGGGCAGTGGGGTCAGTGTGGGGAGAGATTGGTCTGCGGAGAGAGTGCGGGGCGGTGGGGTCAGTGTGGGGGCTGTGGGGAGCGAGCGGGTCGGTGTGGTCAGTGTTGGGATAGATTGGTCTGTGGGTAGAGAGCTGGATGGTGGGGTCAGTGTGGGGAGAGATTGGTCTGTGGGGATAGAGCGGGGCGTTGGGGTCAGTGTAGGGGCTGTGGGGAGAGAGAGGGGCGGTGGGGTCAGTGTTGGGAGAGATTTTTCTGTGGGGAGAGAGCGGGTCTGAGGGGTCAGTGTGGCGAGAGAATGGTCTTCGGGGAGAGAGCGGGGAAGTGGGGTCAGTGTGGGGAGAGATTGGTCTTCGGGGAGAGAGCGGGGCAGTGGGGTCAGTGTGGTGAGAGATTTGTCTGAGGGGAGAGAGTGGGGCGGTGGGTCAGTGTTGGGAGAGATTTGTCTGTGGGGAGAGAGCGGGGCGGTGGGTGAAGTGTGGGGAGAGATTGGTCTGTGGGGAGAGAGCGGGGTCGTGGGGTGAGTGTGGGGAGAGATTGATTTGTGTGGAGAGTGCGGGACGGTGGGGTCAGTGTTGGGGCTGTGGGTAGCGAGCGGGTCGGTGAGGTCAGTGTTGGGAGAGATAGGTCTGTGGGGAGAGAGCGGGGTGGTGGGGTCAGTGTGGGAAGAGATTGGTCTGTGGGGAGAGAGCAGGGCGTTGGGTTCAGTGTAGGGGCTGTGGGGAGAGAGAGGGGCGGGGGGGACAGTGTGGTGAGGGATTGGTCTGTGGCGGAGAATGGGGTGGTGGGGTCAGAGTGGGGAGAGATTGGCCTGTGGGGAGAGTGCGGGGCAGTGGGGTCAGTGTGGGGAGAGATTGGTCTGTGGGGAGAGAGCGGGGCAGTGTGGTCAGTGTTGGGAGAGATTTGTCTGTGGGGAGAGAGCGTGGCATTGGGGTCAGTGAAGGGGCTGTGGGGAGAGAGAGGAGCGTTGGGGTCAGTGTTGGGAGAGATTTTTCTGTGGGGAGAGTGCTGGGCTGTGGGGTCAGTGTGGGGAGAGATTTGTTTTCGGGGAGATAGCGGGGCGTTGGGGTCAGTGTATGGGCTGTGGGGAGAGAGAGGGTCGGAGGGGTCAGTGTTGGGAGAGATTTGTCTGTTGGGAGAGAGCGGGGCGGTGGGTGAAGTGTGGGGAGAGATTGGTCTGTGGGAGGGAGCGGGTGGTGGGGTCCCTGCGGGGACTGTGGTGAGAGAGAGGGCAATAGAGTCAGTGCGGTTGCTGTGGGGAGAGAGCGGAGCAGTGGGGTCAGTGTGGGGGCTGACACGGGGCTGTGGGGAGAAAGGAGGGCGGTGGGGAGAGAGGGGTGCAGTGGGGGTTCTGGGAAGAGAGGGGGCGATGGGGTCAGTGTGGGGGCTGTGGGGAGAGAAGGAGTGGTGGAGTCAGCGTGGGGGCTGTAGGGAGAGAGGGGGCAGTGCGATCAGAGTGTTGGCTTTGGGGAGAGAACGCGGCGGTGGGAGTTGTGGGGAGAGAGGGCTGTGGGTAGAGGGGGCTGTGAGGAGAAGGGCCTGTGGGGAGAGAGAGGGGCTGTGGGGTCAGTGTGGGGAGAGATTGGTCTTCGGAGAGAGAGCGGGGCGGTGGGGTCAGTGTGGGGAGAGATTGGTCTGTGGGGAGAGAGTGGGGCGGTGGGGTCAGTGGGGGGAGAGATTGGTCTGTGGGGAGAGTGCGGGGCGGTGGGATCAGTGGGGGGAGAGATTGGTCTGTGGGGAGATAGCGGGGCAGTGGGGTGAGTGATTGGTCTGTGGGGAGAGTGCGGGGCGGTGGGATCAGTGGGGGGAGAGATTGGTCTGTGGGGAGAGAGCGGGGCGGGGGGTCATTGTGGGGAGAGATTGGTCTGTGGGGAGAGAGTGGGGCGGTGGGGTCAGTGGGGGGAGAGATTGGTCTGTGGGGAGAGAGCGGGGGTGTGGGTGAAGTGTGGGGAGAGATTGGTCTGTGGGAGGGAGCGGGTGGTGGGGTCACTGCGGGGTCTGTGGGGAGAGAGAGGGCAGTAGAGTCAGTGCAGTAGCTGTGGAGAGAGAGCGGAGCAGTAGGGTCAGTGTGGGGGCTGACACAGGGCTGTGGGGAGAAAGGAGGGCGGTGGGGAGAGAGTGGTGCGGTGGGGGTTGTGGGAAGAGAGGGGGCGATGGGGTCAGTGTGGGGGCTGTGGGGAGAGAGGGAGTGGTGGAGTCAGCGTTGGGGCTGTAGGGAGAGAGGGGGCAGTGGGATCAGAGTGTTGGGTTGGTGGAGAGAACGCGGCGGTGGGAGTTGTGGGGAGAGAGGGCTGTGGGTAGAGGGGGCTGTGAGGAGAAGGGCCTGTGGGGAGAGAGGAGGAGTGTGGGGTCAGTGTGGTGGCTGTGGGGATAGAGTGGGGCGGTGGGGGCTGTGGGGAGAGGGGGCTATGGGGAGAGAGGGTGCTGTGGGGAGAGAGCGGAGCGGTGGGGTCAGTGGGGGGAGAGATTGGTCTGTGGGGAAGAGAGCGGGGCGGTGGGGTCAGTGTGGGGAGAGATTGGTCTGTGGGGTGAGAGCGGGCCGGTGGGGTCAGTGTGTGGAGAGATTGGTCTGTGGGGACAGAGCGGGGCGGTGGGGTCAGTGTGGGGAGAGTTTTGTCTGTGGGGAGAGAGCGGGTCGGTGGGGTCAGTGTGGGGAAAGATTGGTCTGTGGGGTGAGAGCGGGGCGGTGGGGTCAGTGTGGGGAGAGATTGATCTGTGGGGAGAGAGCGGGGCCGTGGGGTTAGTGTTGGGAGAGATTGGTCTGTGGGGAGAGAGCGGGGTCGTCGGGTGAGTGTGGGGAGAGATTGGTCTGTGTGGAGAGTGCGGGACGGTGGGGTCAGTGTGGGGGCTGTGGGGAGCGAGCGGGTCGGTGTGGTCAGTGTTGGGAGAGATTGGTCTGTGGGTAGAGTGCGGGGGGAGGTGTCAGTGTGGGGAGAGATTGATCTGTGGGGATAGAGAGGGGCGTTGGGGTCAGCGTAGGGGCTGTGGGGACAGAGAGGGGTGGTGGGGTCAGTGTGGGGAGAGATTGGTCTGTGGCGGAGAACGGGGTGGTGGGGTCAGTGTTGGGAGATATTTTTCTGTGGGGAGAGAGCGGGGCAGTGGGGTCAGTGTGGAGAGAGATTGGTCTTTGGGGAGAGAGCGGGGCAGTGGGGTCAGTGTGGGGAGAGATTGGTCTGCGGGGAGAGTGCGGGGCGGTGGGGTCAGTGTGGGGGCTGTGGGGAGCGAGCGGGTCGGTGTGGTCAGTGTTGGGAGAGATTGGTCTGTGGGTAGAGTGCGGGGTGGAGGTGTCAGTGTGTGGAGAGATTGATCTGTGGGGATAGAGAGGGGCGTTGGGGTCAGCGTAGGGGATGTGGGGACAGAGAGGGGCGGTGGGGTCAGTGTGGGGAGAGATTGGTCTGTGGCGGAGAACGGGGTGGTGGGGTCAGTGTTGGGAGATATTTTTCTGTGGGGAGAGAGCGGGGCAGTGGGGTCAGTGTGGAGAGAGATTGGTCTTTGGGGAGAGAGCGGGGCAGTGGGGTCAGTGTGGTGAGAGATTGGTCTGAGGGGAGAGAGCGGGGCGGTGGGGTCACTGTAGGGGCTGTGGCGAGAGAGGGCTATGGGGAGAGGGGGCTGTGGGGAGAGGGGGCTGTGGGGAGAGGGGGCTGTGGGGAGAGGGGGCTGTGGGGAGAGGGGGCTGTGGGCAGAGGCGGCTGTGGGCAGAGTATGCTGTGGGGGGAGAGGGGGCTGTGGGGAAAGGGGGCTGTGTGGAGAGGAGGCTGTGGGGAGAGAGGGGCCTGTGTGGAGATAGGAAGGGGGGTGGTGTCAGTGTGGTGGCTGTGGGGAGACAGAGGGACGGTGGGGTCAGTGTGGGGACTGTGGGGAGAGAGTGAGGCGGTGGGGGCTGTGGTGAGAAGGGGCTGTGGGGAGAAAGGGGTCTGTGGGGAGAGAGGGGGCTGTGGGGAGAGAGGGGGCTGTGGGGAGAGAGGGGGTCATACGGAGAGAGGAGGGATGTGGGGTCAGTGTTGTGGCTGTGGGGAGAGAGTGAGGCGGTGGGGGCTGTGGGGAGAGGGAGCTGTGGGGAGAGGGGGCTGTGGGCAGAGGAGGCTGTGGGCAGAGGAGGCTGTGGACAGAGGAGGCTGTGAGCAGAGGAGGCTGTGGTGGGAAAGGGGGCTGTGGGGAGAGAGGGGGTTGTGGGGAGAGAGGGAGCTGTGGGGAGCGAGGGGTCTGTGCGGAGAGAGCAGGGCGGTGGGGTCAGTGGGGGGAGAGATTGGTCTGTGGGGAGAGAGTGGGGCGGTGGGGTCAGTGGGGGGAGAGATTGGTCTGTGGGGCGAGTGCGGGGCGGTGGGGTCAGTGGGGGGAGAGATTGGTCTGTGGGGAGAGAGCGGCGCGGTGGGGTCAGTGAGGGGAGAGATTGGTCTGTGGGGAGAGAGCGGGGCGGTGGGTTCAGTGTGGGGAGAGATTGGTCTGTGGGCAGAGAGCAGGGCGGTGGGGTCAGTGTGGGGAGAGATTGGTCTGTGGGGAGAGAGCGGGGCGGTGGGGTCAGTGTGGGGAGACATTGGTCTGTTGGGAGAGAGCGGGGCGGTGGGGTCAGTGTGGGGAGAGATTGATCTGTGGGCAGAGAGCGGGGCGGTGGGGTCAGTGTGGGGAGAGATTGGTCTGTGGGGAGAGAGCGGGGCGGTGGGGTCAGTGTGGGGAGAGATTGGTCTGTGGGAGTGAGCGGGTGGTGGGGTCACTGCGGGGTCTGTGGGGAGAGAGAGGGCAGTAGAGTCAGTGCGGTAGCTGTGGGGAGAGAGCGAAGCAGTGGGGTCAGTGTGGGGGCTGATACGGGGCTGTGGGGAGAAAGGTGGGCGGTGGGGAGAGAGGGGTGCGGTGGGTTTGTGGGAAGAGAGGGGGCGATGGGGCAAGTGGGGGGGCTGTGGGGAGAGAGGGAGTGTTGGAGTCAGCGTGGGGGCTGTAGGGAGGGAGGGGGCAGTGGGATCAGAGTGTTGGCTTTGGGGAGAGAACGCGGCGGTGGGAGTTGTGGGGAGAGAGGGCTGTGAGTAGAGGGGGCTGTGAGTTGAAGGGCCTGTGGGGAGAGAGGAGGGTTGTGGGGTCAGTGTGGTGACTGTGGGGAGAGAGTGGGGCGGTGGGGGCTGTGGGGAGAGGGGGCTGTGGGGAGTGAGGGGGCTGTGGGGAGAGAGGGGACTGTGGGGAGGGAGGGGGCTGTGGAGAGAGATGGGGCTGTGGGGAGAGAGGGGGCTGTGGGGAGAGAGCAGGGCAGTGGGGTCAGTGTGGGGAGAGATTGGTCTGTGGGAGAGGGCCGGGTGGTGGGGTCACTCCAGGGTCTGTGGCGAGAGAGGGCTGTGGGTAGAGGGGGCTGTGGGGAGAGAGTGAGGCGGTGGGGGCTGTGGGGAGAGGGGGCTGTGGGGAGAGGGGGCTGTGGGGAGAGGGGGCTGTGGGCAGAGGAGGCTGTGGGCAGAGGAGGCTGTGGGCAGAGGAGGCTGTGGGCAGAGGAGGCTGTGGGTGGAAAGGGGGCTGTGGGGAGAGAGGGAGTTGTGGGGAGGGAGGGATCTGTGGGGAGAGAGGGGGCTGTGAGGAGAGGGGGCTGTGGGGAGAGAGGGGACTGTAGGGAGCGAGGGGTCTGTGCGGAGAGACGAGGGTGGTGGGGTCAGTGGGGGGAGAGATTGGTCTGTGGGGAGAGAGCGGGGCGGTGGGGTCAGTGGGGGGAGAGATTGGTCTGTGGGGAGAGTGCGGGGCGGTGGGTTCTGTGGGGGGAGAGATTGGTCTGTGGGGAGAGAGCGGGGCGGTGGGGTCAGTGGGGGTACAGATTGGTCTGTGGGGAGAGTGCGAGGCGATGGGGTCAGTGTGGGTAGAGATTGGTCTGTGGGGGAGAGAGCGGGTGGTGGGGTCAGTGTGGGGAGAGATTGGTGTGTGGGGAGAGAGTGGGGCGGTGGGATCAGTGGGGGTAGAGTTTGGTCTGTGGGGAGAGAGCGGGGCGGTGGGGTCAATGCGGGGAGAGATTGGTCTGTGGGGAGAGAGCGGGGCGGTGGGGTCAGTGTGGGGAGAGATTGGTCTGTGGGGAGAGAGAGGGGCGGTGGGTTCAGTGTGGGGAGAGATTGGTCTGTGGTGGAGAACGGGGTGGTGGGGTCATAGTGGGGAGAGATTGGTCTGTGGGGAGAGAGTGGGGCAGTGGGGTCAGTGTGGGGAGAGATTGGTCTGTGGGAGGGAGCGGGTGGTGGGGTCACTGCGGGGTCTGTGGGGAGAGAGAGGGCGGTAGGTTCAGTGCGGTAGCTGTGGGGAGAGAGCGGAGCAGTGGGGTCAGTGTGGGGGCTGACACGGGGCTGTGGGGAGAGAGTGGGGCGGTGGGGAGAGGGGTGCGGTGGGGGTTGTGGGAAGAGAGGGGGCGATGGGGTCAGTGTTGGGGCTGTGGGGAGAGAGGGGGTGGTGGAGTCAGCGTGGGGGCTGTAGGGAGAGAGGGGGCTGTGGGATCAGAGTGTTGTATTTGGGGAGAGAACGCGGCGGTGGGGGTTGTTGGGAGACAGGGCTGTGGGTAGAGGGGGCTGTGAGTTGAAGGACCTGTGGGGAGAGAGGAGGGTTGTGGGGTCAGTGTGGTTGCTGTGGGGAGAGAGTGGGGCGGTGGGGGCTATGGGGAGAGGGGGCTGTGGGGAGAGAGGGGGGTGTGGGGAGAGAGGGGGCTGTGGGGAGGGAGGGGGCTGTGGGGAGGGAGGGGCTGTGGGGAGAGAGGGGGCTGTGGGGAGAGAGCAGGGCAGTGGGGTCAGTGGGGGGAGAGATTGTTGTGTGGGGAGAGAGCGGGACGGTGGGGTAAGTGTGGGGAGAGATTGGTCTGTGGGAGAGAGCCGGGTGGTGGGGTCACTGTAGGGTCTCTGGCGAGAGAGGGCTGTGGGTAGAGGGGGCTGTGGGGAGAGAGTGAGGCGGTGGGGGCTGTGGGAAGAGGGGGCTGTGGGGAGAGGGGGCTGTGGGGAGAGGGGGCTGTGGGGAGAGGGGGCTGTGGGCAGAGGAGCCTGTGGGCAGAGGAGCCTGTGGGCAGAGGAGGTTGTGGGCAGAGGAGGCTGTGGGTGGAAAGGGGGCTGTGGGGAGAGAGGGGGTTGTGGGGAGAAAGGGATCTGTGGGGAGAGAGGGGGCTGTGAGGAGAGGGGGCTGTGGGGAGAGAGGGGACTGTGGGGAGAGAGGGGACTGTAGGGAGCGAGGGGTCTGTGCGGAGAGACGAGGGCGGTGGGGTCAGTGTGGGGAGAGATTGGTCTGTGGGGAGAGAGCGGGGCGGTGGGGTCAGTGGGGGGAGAGATTGGTCTGTGGGGAGAGTGCGGGGCGATGGGGTCAGTGTGGGTAGAGATTGGTCTGTGGGGGAGAGAGCGGGGCGTTGGGGTCAGTGTGGGGAGAGATTGGTCTGTGGGGAGAGAGCAGGGCGTTGGGGTCAGTGTAGGGGCTGTGGGGAGAGAGAGGGGCGCTGGGGTCAGTGTGGGGAGAGATTTGTCTGTGGCGGAGAACGGGGTGGTGGGGTCAGAGAGGGGAGAGATTGGTCTGTGGGGAGAGTGCGGGGCAGTGGGGTCAGTGTGGGGAGAGATTGGTCTGTGGGGAGAGTGCGGGGCAGTGGGGTCAGTGTGGAGAGAGATTGGTCTGCGGAGATAGTGCGGGGTGGTGGGGTCAGTGTGGGGGCTGTGGGGAGCGAGCGGGTCGGTGTGGTCAGTGTTGGGAGAGATTGGTCTGTGGGAGGGAGCGGGTGGTGGGGTCACTGCGGGGTCTGTGGGGAGAGAGTGGAGCAGTGGGGTCAGTGTGGGGGCTGACACGGGGCTGTGGGGAGAAAGGAGGGCGGTGGGGAGAGAGGGGTGCGGTGGGAGTTGTGGGAAGAGTGGGGGCAATGGGGTCAGTGTGGGGGCTGTGGGGAGAGAGGGTGTGGTGGAATCAGCGTGGGGGCTGTAGGGAGAGAGGGGGCAGTGGGATCAGAGTGTTGGCTTTGGGGAGAGAACGCGGCGGTGGGAGTTGTGGGGAGAGAGGGCTGTGGGTAGAGGGGGCTGTGAGGAGAAGGGCCTGTGGGGAGAGAGGAGGGGTGTGGGATCAGTGTGGTGGCTGTGCGGATAGAGTGGGGCGGTGGGGGCTGTGGGGAGAGGGGGCTGTGGGGAGAGAGGGTGCTGTGGGGAGAGAGAGGACTGTGGGGAGGGAGGGGGCTGTGGGGAGAGAGTGGGCTGTGGGGAGAGAGGGGGCTGTGGGGAGAGAGCGGTGCGGTGGTTTCAGTGGAGGGAGATATTGCTGTGAGGGGAGAGAGCGGGGTGGTGGGGTCAGTGGGGGGAGAGATTGGTCTGTGGGGAGAGAGCGGAGCGGTGGGGTCAGTGGGGGGAGAGATTGGTCTGTGGGGAGAGAGCAGGGGGGTGGGGTCAGTGTGGAGGGAGATTGGTCTGTGGGGAGAGAGTGGGGCGGTGGGGTCAGTGGGGGGAGAGATTGGTCTGTGGGGAGAGTGCGGGGCGGTGGGATCAGTGGGGGGAGAGATTGGTCTGTGGGGAGATAGCGGGGCAGTGGGGTGAGTGATTGGTCTGTGGTGAGAGTGCGGGGCGGTGGAATCAGTGGGTGGAGAGATTGGTCTGTGGGGAGAGAGCGGGGCGGTGGGGTCAGTGTAGGGGCTGTGGGGAGAGAGAGGGGCGGTGGGGTCAGTCTGGGGAGAGATTGGTCTGTGGCGGAGAACGGGGTGGTGGGATCAGAGTGGGGAGAGATTGGTCTGTGGGGAGAGTGCGGGGCAGTGGGGTCAGTGTGGGGAGAGATTGGTCTGTGGGGAGAGAGCGGGGCAGTGGGGTCAGTGTGGGGAGAGATTGGTCTGCGGAGAGAGTGCGGGGCGGTGGGGTCAGTGTGGGGGCTGTGGGGAGCGAGCGGGTCGGTGTGGTCAGTGTTGGGATAGATTGGTCTGTGGGTAGAGAGCTGGATGGTGGGGTCAGTGTGGGGAGAGATTGGTCTGTGGGGATAGAGCGGGGCGTTGGGGTCAGTGTAGGGGCTGTGGGGAGAGAGAGGGGCGGTGGGGTCAGTGTTGGGAGAGATTTTTCTGTGGGGAGAGAGCGGGTCTGAGGGGTCAGTGTGGCGAGAGAATGGTCTTCGGGGAGAGAGCGGGGAAGTGGGGTCAGTGTGGGGAGAGATTGGCCTTCGGGGAGAGAGCGGGGCAGTGGGGTCAGTGTGGTGAGAGATTTGTCTGAGGGGAGAGAGTGGGGCGGTGGGTCAGTGTTGGGAGAGATTTGTCTGTGGGGAGAGAGCGGGGCGGTGGGTGAAGTGTGGGGAGAGATTGGTCTGTGGGGAGAGAGCGGGGTCGTGGGGTGAGTGTGGGGAGAGATTGATTTGTGTGGAGAGTGCGGGACGGTGGGGTCAGTGTTGGGGCTGTGGGTAGCGAGCGGGTCGGTGAGGTCAGTGTTGGGAGAGATAGGTCTGTGGGGAGAGAGCGGGGTGGTGGGGTCAGTGTGGGAAGAGATTGGTCTGTGGGGAGAGAGCAGGGCGTTGGGTTCAGTGTAGGGGCTGTGGGGAGAGAGAGGGGCGGGGGGGACAGTGTGGTGAGGGATTGGTCTGTGGCGGAGAATGGGGTGGTGGGGTCAGAGTGGGGAGAGATTGGCCTGTGGGGAGAGTGCGGGGCAGTGGGGTCAGTGTGGGGAGAGATTGGTCTGTGGGGAGAGAGCGGGGCAGTGTGGTCAGTGTTGGGAGAGATTTGTCTGTGGGGAGAGAGCGTGGCATTGGGGTCAGTGAAGGGGCTGTGGGGAGAGAGAGGAGCGTTGGGGTCAGTGTTGGGAGAGATTTTTCTGTGGGGAGAGTGCTGGGCTGTGGGGTCAGTGTGGGGAGAGATTTGTTTTCGGGGAGATAGCGGGGCGTTGGGGTCAGTGTATGGGCTGTGGGGAGAGAGAGGGTCGGAGGGGTCAGTGTTGGGAGAGATTTGTCTGTTGGGAGAGAGCGGGGCGGTGGGTGAAGTGTGGGGAGAGATTGGTCTGTGGGAGGGAGCGGGTGGTGGGGTCCCTGCGGGGACTGTGGTGAGAGAGAGGGCAATAGAGTCAGTGCGGTTGCTGTGGGGAGAGAGCGGAGCAGTGGGGTCAGTGTGGGGGCTGACACGGGGCTGTGGGGAGAAAGGAGGGCGGTGGGGAGAGAGGGGTGCAGTGGGGGTTCTGGGAAGAGAGGGGGCGATGGGGTCAGTGTGGGGGCTGTGGGGAGAGAAGGAGTGGTGGAGTCAGCGTGGGGGCTGTAGGGAGAGAGGGGGCAGTGCGATCAGAGTGTTGGCTTTGGGGAGAGAACGCGGCGGTGGGAGTTGTGGGGAGAGAGGGCTGTGGGTAGAGGGGGCTGTGAGGAGAAGGGCCTGTGGGGAGAGAGAGGGGCTGTGGGGTCAGTGTGGGGAGAGATTGGTCTTCGGAGAGAGAGCGGGGCGGTGGGGTCAGTGTGGGGAGAGATTGGTCTGTGGGGAGAGAGTGGGGCGGTGGGGTCAGTGGGGGGAGAGATTGGTCTGTGGGGAGAGTGCGGGGCGGTGGGATCAGTGGGGGGAGAGATTGGTCTGTGGGGAGATAGCGGGGCAGTGGGGTGAGTGATTGGTCTGTGGGGAGAGTGCGGGGCGGTGGGATCAGTGGGGGGAGAGATTGGTCTGTGGGGAGAGAGCGGGGCGGGGGGTCATTGTGGGGAGAGATTGGTCTGTGGGGAGAGAGTGGGGCGGTGGGGTCAGTGGGGGGAGAGATTGGTCTGTGGGGAGAGAGCGGGGGTGTGGGTGAAGTGTGGGGAGAGATTGGTCTGTGGGAGGGAGCGGGTGGTGGGGTCACTGCGGGGTCTGTGGGGAGAGAGAGGGCAGTAGAGTCAGTGCAGTAGCTGTGGAGAGAGAGCGGAGCAGTAGGGTCAGTGTGGGGGCTGACACAGGGCTGTGGGGAGAAAGGAGGGCGGTGGGGAGAGAGTGGTGCGGTGGGGGTTGTGGGAAGAGAGGGGGCGATGGGGTCAGTGTGGGGGCTGTGGGGAGAGAGGGAGTGGTGGAGTCAGCGTTGGGGCTGTAGGGAGAGAGGGGGCAGTGGGATCAGAGTGTTGGGTTGGTGGAGAGAACGCGGCGGTGGGAGTTGTGGGGAGAGAGGGCTGTGGGTAGAGGGGGCTGTGAGGAGAAGGGCCTGTGGGGAGAGAGGAGGAGTGTGGGGTCAGTGTGGTGGCTGTGGGGATAGAGTGGGGCGGTGGGGGCTGTGGGGAGAGGGGGCTATGGGGAGAGAGGGTGCTGTGGGGAGAGAGCGGAGCGGTGGGGTCAGTGGGGGGAGAGATTGGTCTGTGGGGAAGAGAGCGGGGCGGTGGGGTCAGTGTGGGGAGAGATTGGTCTGTGGGGAGAGAGTGGGGCGGTGGGGTCAGTGGGGGGAGAGATTGGTCTGTGGGGAGAGTGCGGGGCGGTGGGATCAGTGGGGGGAGACATTGGTCTGTGGGGAGATAGCGGGGTAGTGGGGTGAGTGATTGGTCTGTGGGGAGAGTGCGGGGCGGGGGGTCATTGTGGGGAGAGATTGGTCTGTGGGGAGAGTGTGGGGCGGTGGGGTCAGTGTGGGGAGAGATTGGTCTGTGGGGAGAGAGCGGGGCGGTGGGGTTAGTGTTGGGAGAGATTGGTCTGTGGGGAGATAGCGGGGCAGTGGGGTGAGTGATTGGTCTGTGGGGAGAGTGCGGGGCGGTGGGATCAGTGGGGGGAGAGATTGTCTGTGGGGTGAGAGCGGGGCGGTGGGGTCAGTGTGGCGAGAGATTGGTCTGTGGGGAGAGAGCGGGGCGGTGGGGTCAGTGTGGGGAGAGATTGGTCTGTGGGGAGAGAGCGGGGCGGTGGGGTCAGTGTGGGGAGAGATTGGTCTGTGGGGAGAGAGCGGGGCGGTGGTGTCAGTATGGGGAGAGATTGGCTGTGGGGAGAGAGCGGGGCGGTGGGGTTAGTGTTGGGAGAGATTGGTGTGTGGGGAGAGAGCGGGGTCGTGCGCTGAGTGTGGGGAGAGATTGGTTTGTGTAGAGAGTGCGGGGCGGTGGGATCAGTGGGGGGAGAGATTGGTCTGTGCGGAGATAGCGGGGCAGTGGGGTGAGTGATTGGTCTGTGGGGAGAGTGCGGGGCGGTGGGATCAGTGGGGGGAAAGATTGGTCTGTGGGGAGAGAGCGGGCGGTGGGGTCAGTGGGGGTAGAGATTGGTCTGTGGGGAGAGAGCGGGGCGGTGGGGTCAGTGCGGGGAGAGATTGGTCGTGGGGAGAGAGTGGGGCAGTGGGGTCAGTGTGGGGAGAGATTGGTCTGCGGAGAGAGTGCGGGGCGGTGGGGTCAGTGTGGGGGCTGTGGGGAGCGAGCGGGGCAGTGGGGTCAGTGTGGGGAGAGATTGGTCTGTGGCGGAGAACGGGGTGGCGGGGTCAGAGTGGGGAGAGATTGGTCTCTGGGGAGAGAGCAGGGCGTTGGGGTCTGTGTATGGGCTGTGGGGAGAGAGAGGGGCGGTGGGGTCAGTGTTGGAAGAGATTTGTCTGTGGGGAGAGAGCGGGGCGGTGGGTGAAGTGTGGGGAGAGATTGGTCTGTGGGAGGGAGCGGGTGGTGGGGTCACTGCGGGGTCTGTGGGGAGAGTGAGGGCAGTAGAGTCAGTGCAGTAGCTGTGGGGAGAGAGCTGAGCAGTGGGGTCAGTGTGGGGGCTGACACGGGGCTGTGGGGAGAAAGGAGGGCGGTGGGGAGAGAGGGGTGCGGTGGGGGTTATGGGTAGAGAGGGGGCGATGGGGTCAGTGTGGGGGCTGTGGGTAGAGAGGGAGTGGTGGAGTCAGCGTGGGGACTGTAGGGAGAGAGGGGGCAGTGGGATCAGAGTGTTGGCTTTGGGGAGAGAACGCGGCGGTGGGAGTTGTGGGGAGAGAGGGCTGTGGGTAGAGGGGGCTGTGAGGAGAAGGGCCTGTGGGGAGAGAGGAGGGGTGTGGGATCAGTGTGGTGCCTGTGCGGATAGAGTGGGGCGGTGGGGGCTGTGGGGAGAGGGGGCTGTGGGGAGAGAGGGTGCTGTGGGGAGAGAGAGGACTGTGGGGAGGGAGGGGGCTGTGGGGAGAGAGGGGGCTGTGGGGAGAGAGGGGGCTGTGGGGAGAGAGCGGTGCGGTGGTTTCAGTGGAGGGAGATATTGCTCTGAGGGGAGAGAGCGGGGTGGTGGGGTCAGTGGGGGGAGAGATTGGTCTGTGGGGAGAGAGCGGAGCGGTGGGGTCAGTGGGGGGAGAGATTGGTCTGTGGGGAGAGAGCAGGGGGGTGGGGTCAGTGTGGAGGGAGATTGGTCTGTGGGGAGAGAGTGGGGCGGTGGGGTCAGTGGGGGGAGAGATTGGTCTGTGGGGAGAGTGCGGGGCGGTGGGATCAGTGGGGGGAGAGATTGGTCTGTGGGGAGATAGCGGGGCAGTGGGGTGAGTGATTGGTCTGTGGTGAGAGTGCGGGGCGGTGGGATCAGTGGGTGGAGAGATTGGTCTGTGGGGAGAGAGCGGGGCGGTGGGGTCAGTGTAGGGGCTGTGGGGAGAGAGAGGGGCGGTGGGGTCAGTCTGGGGAGAGATTGGTCTGTGGCGGAGAACGGGGTGGTGGGATCAGAGTGGGGAGAGATTGGTCTGTGGGGAGAGTGCGGGGCAGTGGGGTCAGTGTGGGGAGAGATTGGTCTGTGGGGAGAGAGCGGGGCAGTGGGGTCAGTGTGGGGAGAGATTGGTCTGCGGAGAGAGTGCGGGGCGGTGGGGTCAGTGTGGGGGCTGTGGGGAGCGAGCGGGTCGGTGTGGTCAGTGTTGGGATAGATTGGTCTGTGGGTAGAGAGCTGGATGGTGGGGTCAGTGTGGGGAGAGATTGGTCTGTGGGGATAGAGCGGGGCGTTGGGGTCAGTGTAGGGGCTGTGGGAAGAGAGAGGGGCGGTGGGGTCAGTGTTGGGAGAGATTTTTCTGTGGGGAGAGAGCGGGTCTGAGGGGTCAGTGTGGCGAGAGATTGGTCTTCGGGGAGAGAGCGGGGAAGTGGGGTCAGTGTGGGGAGTGATTGGTCTTCGGGGAGAGAGCGGGGCAGTGGGGTCAGTGTGGTGAGAGATTGGTCTGAGGGGAGAGAGTGGGGCGGTGGGTCAGTGTTGGGAGAGATTTGTCTGTGGGGAGAGAGCGGGGCGGTGGGTGAAGTGTGGGGAGAGATTGGTCTGTGGGGAGAGAGCGGGGTCATGGGGTGAGTGTGGGGAGAGATTGATTTGTGTGGAGAGTGCGGGACGGTGGGGTCAGTGTTGGGGCTGTGGGGAGCGAGCGGGTCGGTGAGGTCAGTGTTGGGAGAGATAGGTCTGTGGGGAGAGAGCGGGGTGGTGGGGTCAGTGTGGGAAGAGATTGGTCTGTGGGGAGGGAGCAGGGCGTTGGGTTCAGTGTAGGGGCTGTGGGGAGAGAGAGGGGCGGGGGGGACAGTGTGGTGAGGGATTGTTCTGTGGCGGAGAATGGGGTGGTGGGGTCAGAGTGGGGAGAGATTGGCCTGTGGGGAGAGTGCGGGGCAGTGGGGTCAGTGTGGGGAGAGATTGGTCTGTGGGGAGAGAGCGGGGCAGTGTGGTCAGTGTTGGGAGAGATTTGTCTGTGGGGAGAGAGCGTGGCGTTGGGGTCAGTGAAGGGGCTGTGGGGAGAGAGAGGAGCGTTGGGGTCAGTGTTGGGAGAGATTTTTCTGTGGGGAGAGTGCGGGGCTGTGGGGTCAGTGTGGGGAGAGATTTGTTTTCGGGGAGAGAGCGGGGCGTTGGGGTCAGTGTATGGGCTGTGGGGAGAGAGAGGGTCGGAGGGGTCAGTGTTGGGAGAGATTTGTCTGTGGGGAGAGAGCGGGGCGGTGGGTGAAGTGTGGGGAGAGATTGGTCTGTGGGAGGGAGCGGGTGGTGGGGTCCCTGCGGGGACTGTGGTGAGAGAGAGGGCAGTAGAGTCAGTGCGGTTGCTGTGGGGAGAGAGCGGAGCAGTGGGGTCAGTGTGGGGGCTGACACGGGGCTGTGGGGAGAAAGGAGGGCGGTGGGGAGAGAGGGGTGCAGTGGGGGTTCTGGGAAGAGAGGGGGCGATGGGGTCAGTGTGGGGGCTGTGGGGAGAGACGGAGTGGTGGAGTCAGCGTGGGGGCTGTAGGGGGAGAGGGGGCAGTGCGATCAGAGTGTTGGCTTTGGGGAGAGAACGCGGCGGTGGGAGTTGTGGGGAGAGAGGGCTGTGGGTAGAGGGGGCTGTGAGGAGAAGGGCCTGTGGGGAGAGAGAGGGGCTGTGGGGTCAGTGTGGGGAGAGATTGGTCTTCGGAGAGAGAGCGGGGCGGTGGGGTCAGTGTGGGGAGAGATTGGTCTGTGGGGAGAGAGTGGGGCGGTGGGGTCAGTGGGGGGAGAGATTGGTCTGTGGGGAGAGTGCGGGGCGGTGGGATCAGTGGGGGGAGAGATTGGTCTGTGGGGAGATAGCGGGGCAGTGGGGTGAGTGATTGGTCTGTGGGGAGAGTGCGGGGCGGTGGGATCAGTGGGGGGAGAGATTGGTCTGTGGGGAGAGAGCGGGGCGGGGGGTCATTGTGGGGAGAGATTGGTCTGTGGGGAGAGAGTGGGGCGGTGGGGTCAGTGTGGGGAGATATTGGTCTGTGGGGAGAGAGCGGGGCCGTGGGGTTAGTGTTGGGAGAGATAGGTCTGTGGGGAGAGAGCGGGGTCGTTGGGTGAGTGTGGGGAGAGATTGGTTTGTGTGGAGAGTGCGGGGCGGTGGGATCAGTGGGGGGAGAGATTGGTCTGTGGGGAGATAGCGGGGCAGTGGGGTGAGTGATTGGTCTGTGGGGAGAGTGCGGGGCGGTGGGATCAGTGTGGGGAGAGATTGGTCTGTGGGGAGAGAGCGGGGCGGTGGTGTCAGTGGAGGGAGAGATTGCTCTGTGGGGAGAGAGCGGAGCGGTGGGGTCAGTGGGGGGAGAGATTGGTCTGTGGGGAGAGAGCGGGGGTGTGGGTGAAGTGTGGGGAGAGATTGGTCTGTGGAATGGAGCGGGTGGTGGGGTCACTGCGGGGTCTGTGGGGAGAGAGAGGGCAGTAGAGTCAGTGCAGTAGCTGTGGGGAGAGAGCGGAGCAGTAGGGTCAGTGTGGGGGCTGACACGGGGCTGTGGGGAGAAAGGAGGGCGGTGGGGAGAGAGGGGTGCAGTGGGGGTTCTGGGAAGAGAGGGGGCGATGGGGTCAGTGTGGGGGCTGTGGGGAGAGGGAGTGGTGGAGTCAGCGTTGGGGCTGTAGGGAGAGAGGGGGCAGTGGGATCAGAGTGTTGGGTTGGTGGAGAGAACGCGGCGGTGGGAGTTGTGGGGAGAGAGGGCTGTGGGTAGAGGGGGCTGTGAGGAGAAGGGCCTGTGGGGAGAGAGGAGGAGTGTGGGGTCAGTGTGGTGGCTGTGGGGATAGAGTGGGGCGGTGGGGGCTGTGGGGAGAGGGGGCTATGGGGAGAGAGGGTGCTGTGGGGAGAGAGGGGACTGTGGGGAGAGAGGGGGCTGTGGGGAGAGAGGGGGCTGTGGGGAGAGAGGGGGCTGTGGGGACAGTGGGGGCTGTGGGGAGGGAGGTGGCTGTGGGGAGAGAGGGGGCTGTGGGGTCAGTGTGGGGAGAGATTTGTTTTCGGGGAGAGAGCGGGGCGTTGGGGTCAGTGTATGGGCTGTGGGGAGAGAGAGGGTCGGAGGGGTCAGTGTTGGGAGAGATTTGTCTGTGGGGAGAGAGCGGGGCGGTGGGTGAAGTGTGGGGAGAGATTGGTCTGTGGGAGGGAGCGGGTGGTGGGGTGACTGCGGGGTCTGTGTGGAGAGAGAGGGCAGTAGAGTCAGTGCGGTAGCTGTGGGGAGAGAGCGGAGCAGTGGGGTCAGTGTGGGGGCTGACACAGGGCTGTGGGGAGAAAGGGGTGCGGTGGGGAGAGAGGGGTGCGGTGGGGTTGTGGGAATAGAGGGGCCGATGGGGTCAGTGTGGGGGCTGTGGGGAGAGAGGGAGTGTTGGAGTCAGCGTGGGGGCTGTAGGGAGAGAGGGGGCAGTGGGATCAGAGTGTTGGCTATGGGGAGAGAACGCGGCGGTGGGAGTTGTGGGGAGAGAGGGCTGTGGGTAGAGGGGGCTGTGAGGAGAAGGGCCGTGGGTAGAGAGGAGGGGTGTGGGGTCAGTGTGGTGGCTGTGGGGATAGAGTGGGGCGGTGGCGGCTGTGGGGAGAGGGGGCTGTGGGGAGAGAGATTGGTCTGAGGGGAAAGAGCAGGGCGGTGTGGTCAGTGTTAGGAGAGATTTGTCTGTGGGGAGAGAGCGGGGACGTGGGTGAAGTGTGGGGAGAGTTTGGTCTGTGGGGAGAGAGCGGGGCGGTGGGGTCAGTGTGGGGATAGATTGGTCTGTGGGGAGAGAGCGGGGCGGTGGGGTCAGTGTGGGGAGAGATTGGTCTGTTGGGTGAGAGTGGGGCGGTGGGGTCAGTGTGGGGTGAGATTGATCTGTGGGGAGAGAGCGGGGCCGTGGGGTTAGTGTTGGGAGAGATTGGTCTGTGGGGAGAGAGCGGGGTCGTCGGGTGAGTGTGGGGAGAGATTGGTCTGTGTGGAGAGTGCGGGACGGTGGGGTCATTGTGGGGGCTGTGGGGAGCGAGTGGGTCGGTGTGGTCAGTGTTGGGAGAGATTGGTCTGTGGGTAGAGAGTGGGGGGTGGGGTCAGTGTGGGGAGAGATTGGTCTCTGGGGAGAGAGCATGGCGTTGGGGTCAGTGTGGGGATAGATTGGTCTGTGGGGTGAGAGCGGGCCGGTGGGGTCAGTGTGTGGAGAGATTGGTCTGTGGGGACAGAGCGGGGCGGTGGGGTCAGTGTGGGGAGAGTTTTGTCTGTGGGGAGAGAGCGGGTCGGTGGGGTCAGTGTGGGGAAAGATTGGTCTGTGGGGTGAGAGCGGGGCGGTGGGGTCAGTGTGGGGAGAGATTGATCTGTGGGGAGAGAGCGGGGCCGTGGGGTTAGTGTTGGGAGAGATTGGTCTGTGGGGAGAGAGCGGGGTCGTCGGGTGAGTGTGGGGAGAGATTGGTCTGTGTGGAGAGTGCGGGACGGTGGGGTCAGTGTGGGGGCTGTGGGGAGCGAGCGGGTCGGTGTGGTCAGTGTTGGGAGAGATTGGTCTGTGGGTAGAGTGCGGGGGGAGGTGTCAGTGTGGGGAGAGATTGATCTGTGGGGATAGAGAGGGGCGTTGGGGTCAGCGTAGGGGCTGTGGGGACAGAGAGGGGTGGTGGGGTCAGTGTGGGGAGAGATTGGTCTGTGGCGGAGAACGGGGTGGTGGGGTCAGTGTTGGGAGATATTTTTCTGTGGGGAGAGAGCGGGGCAGTGGGGTCAGTGTGGAGAGAGATTGGTCTTTGGGGAGAGAGCGGGGCAGTGGGGTCAGTGTGGGGAGAGATTGGTCTGCGGGGAGAGTGCGGGGCGGTGGGGTCAGTGTGGGGGCTGTGGGGAGCGAGCGGGTCGGTGTGGTCAGTGTTGGGAGAGATTGGTCTGTGGGTAGAGTGCGGGGTGGAGGTGTCAGTGTGTGGAGAGATTGATCTGTGGGGATAGAGAGGGGCGTTGGGGTCAGCGTAGGGGATGTGGGGACAGAGAGGGGCGGTGGGGTCAGTGTGGGGAGAGATTGGTCTGTGGCGGAGAACGGGGTGGTGGGGTCAGTGTTGGGAGATATTTTTCTGTGGGGAGAGAGCGGGGCAGTGGGGTCAGTGTGGAGAGAGATTGGTCTTTGGGGAGAGAGCGGGGCAGTGGGGTCAGTGTGGTGAGAGATTGGTCTGAGGGGAGAGAGCGGGGCGGTGGGGTCACTGTAGGGGCTGTGGCGAGAGAGGGCTATGGGGAGAGGGGGCTGTGGGGAGAGGGG
This sequence comes from Narcine bancroftii, assembly GCF_036971445.1. NCBI lineage: Eukaryota > Metazoa > Chordata > Chondrichthyes > Torpediniformes > Narcinidae > Narcine > Narcine bancroftii. The sequence continues at coordinate 326,078,130 of NC_091471.1, forward strand.
GCTGTGGGGAGAGGGGGCTGTGGGGAGAGGGGGCTGTGGGGAGAGGGGGCTGTGGGCAGAGGCGGCTGTGGGCAGAGTATGCTGTGGGGGGAGAGGGGGCTGTGGGGAAAGGGGGCTGTGTGGAGAGGAGGCTGTGGGGAGAGAGGGGCCTGTGTGGAGATAGGAAGGGGGGTGGTGTCAGTGTGGTGGCTGTGGGGAGACAGAGGGACGGTGGGGTCAGTGTGGGGACTGTGGGGAGAGAGTGAGGCGGTGGGGGCTGTGGGGAGAAGGGGCTGTGGGGAGAAAGGGGTCTGTGGGAGAGAGGGGGCTGTGGGAGAGAGGGGGCTGTGGGGAGAGAGGGGGTCATACGGAGAGAGGAGGGATGTGGGGTCAGTGTTGTGGCTGTGGGGAGAGAGTGAGGCGGTGGGGGCTGTGGGGAGAGGGAGCTGTGGGGAGAGGGGGCTGTGGGCAGAGGAGGCTGTGGGCAGAGGAGGCTGTGGACAGAGGAGGCTGTGAGCAGAGGAGGCTGTGGTGGGAAAGGGGGCTGTGGGGAGAGAGGGGGTTGTGGGGAGAGAGGGAGCTGTGGGGAGCGAGGGGTCTGTGCGGAGAGAGCAGGGCGGTGGGGTCAGTGGGGGGAGAGATTGGTCTGTGGGGAGAGAGTGGGGCGGTGGGGTCAGTGGGGGGAGAGATTGGTCTGTGGGGCGAGTGCGGGGCGGTGGGGTCAGTGGGGGGAGAGATTGGTCTGTGGGGAGAGAGCGGCGCGGTGGGGTCAGTGAGGGGAGAGATTGGTCTGTGGGGAGAGAGCGGGGCGGTGGGTTCAGTGTGGGGAGAGATTGGTCTGTGGGCAGAGAGCAGGGCGGTGGGGTCAGTGTGGGGAGAGATTGGTCTGTGGGGAGAGAGCGGGGCGGTGGGGTCAGTGTGGGGAGACATTGGTCTGTTGGGAGAGAGCGGGGCGGTGGGGTCAGTGTGGGGAGAGATTGATCTGTGGGCAGAGAGCGGGGCGGTGGGGTCAGTGTGGGGAGAGATTGGTCTGTGGGGAGAGAGCGGGGCGGTGGGGTCAGTGTGGGGAGAGATTGGTCTGTGGGAGTGAGCGGGTGGTGGGGTCACTGCGGGGTCTGTGGGGAGAGAGAGGGCAGTAGAGTCAGTGCGGTAGCTGTGGGGAGAGAGCGAAGCAGTGGGGTCAGTGTGGGGGCTGATACGGGGCTGTGGGGAGAAAGATGGGCGGTGGGGAGAGAGGGGTGCGGTGGGTTTGTGGGAAGAGAGGGGGCGATGGGGCAAGTGGGGGGGCTGTGGGGAGAGAGGGAGTGTTGGAGTCAGCGTGGGGGCTGTAGGGAGGGAGGGGGCAGTGGGATCAGAGTGTTGGCTTTGGGGAGAGAACGCGGCGGTGGGAGTTGTGGGGAGAGAGGGCTGTGAGTAGAGGGGGCTGTGAGTTGAAGGGCCTGTGGGGAGAGAGGAGGGTTGTGGGGTCAGTGTGGTGACTGTGGGGAGAGAGTGGGGCGGTGGGGGCTGTGGGGAGAGGGGGCTGTGGGGAGTGAGGGGGCTGTGGGGAGAGAGGGGACTGTGGGGAGGGAGGGGGCTGTGGAGAGAGATGGGGCTGTGGGGAGAGAGGGGGCTGTGGGGAGAGAGCAGGGCAGTGGGGTCAGTGTGGGGAGAGATTGGTCTGTGGGAGAGGGCCGGGTGGTGGGGTCACTCCAGGGTCTGTGGCGAGAGAGGGCTGTGGGTAGAGGGGGCTGTGGGGAGAGAGTGAGGCGGTGGGGGCTGTGGGGAGAGGGGGCTGTGGGGAGAGGGGGCTGTGGGGAGAGGGGGCTGTGGGATCAGAGTGTTGGGTTGGTGGAGAGAACGCGGCGGTGGGAGTTGTGGGGAGAGAGGGCTGTGGGTAGAGGGGGCTGTGAGGAGAAGGGCCTGTGGGGAGAGAGGAGGAGTGTGGGGTCAGTGTGGTGGCTGTGGGGATAGAGTGGGGCGGTGGGGGCTGTGGGGAGAGGGGGCTATGGGGAGAGAGGGTGCTGTGGGGAGAGAGGGGACTGTGGGGAGAGAGGGGGCTGTGGGGAGAGAGGGGGCTGTGGGGAGAGAGGGGGCTGTGGGGACAGTGGGGGCTGTGGGGAGGGAGGTGGCTGTGGGGAGAGAGGGGGCTGTGGGGAGAGAGGGGGCTGTGGGGAGAGAGTGGGGCGGTGGGGTCAGTGTGGGGAGAGATTGGTCTGTGGGGAGAGTGCGGGGCGGTGGTGTCAGTGGAGGGAGATATTGCTATGTGGGGAGAGAGCGGGGCGGTGGGGTCAGTGTGGGGAGAGATTGGTCTGTGGGGAGAGAGCGGAGCGGTGGGGTCAGTGGGGGGAGAGATTTGTCTGTGGGGAAGAGAGCGGGGCGGTGGGGTCAGTGTGGGGAGAGATTGGTCTGTGGGGAGAGAGTGGGGCGGTGGCGTCAGTGGGGGGAGAGATTGGTCTGTGGGGAGAGTGCGGGGTGGTGGGATCAGTGGGGGGAGAGATTGGTCTGTGGGGAGATAGCGGGGTAGTGGGGTGAGTGATTGGTCTGTGGGGAGAGTGCGGGGCGAGGGGTCATTGTGGGGAGAGATTGGTCTGTGGGGAGAGTGTGGGGCGGTGGGGTCAGTGTGGGGAGAGATTGGTCTGTGGGGAGAGAGCGGGGCGGTGGGGTTAGTGTGGGAGAGATTGGTCTGTGGGGAGAGAGCGAGGTCGTTGGGTGAGTGTGGGGAGAGATTGGTTTGTGTGGAGAGTGCGGGGCGGTGGGATCAGTGGGGGGAGAGATTGGTCTGTGGGGAGATAGCGGTGCAGTGGGGTGAGTGATTGGTCTGTGGGGAGAGTGCGGGGCGGTGGTATCAGTGGGGGGAGAGATTGGTCTGTGGGGAGATAGCGGGGCGGTGGGATCAGTGGGGGGAGAGATTGTCTGTGGGGTGAGAGCGGGGCGGTGGGGTCAGTGTGGCGAGAGATTGGTCTGTGGGGAGAGAGCGGGGCGGTGGGGTCAGTGTGGGGAGAGATTGGTCTGTGGGGAGAGAGCGGGGCGGTGGGGTCAGTGTGGGGAGAGATTGGTCTGTGGGGAGAGAGCGGGGCGGTGGGGTCAGTGTGGGGAGAGATTGGTCTGTGGGGAGAGAGCGGGGCGGTGGTGTCAGTATGGGGAGAGATTGGCTGTGGGGAGAGAGCGGGGCGGTGGGGTTAGTGTTGGGAGAGATTGGTCTGCGGAGAGAGTGCGGGGCGGTGGGGTCAGTGTGGGGGCTGTGGGGAGCGAGCGGGTCGGTGTGGTCAGTGTTGGGATAGATTGGTCTGTGGGTAGAGAGCTGGATGGTGGGGTCAGAGTGGGGAGAGATTGGTCTCTGGGAAGAGAGCAGGGCGTTGGGGTCAGTGTATGGGCTGTGGGGAGAGAGAGTGGCGGTGGGGTCAGTGTTGGGAGAGATTTGTCTGTGGGGAGAGAGCGGGGCCGTGGGTGAAGTGTGGGGAGAGATTGGTCTGTGGGAGAGTGCAGGGTTGTGGGGTCACTGTAGGGGCTGTGGCGAAAGAGGGCTGTGGGTAGAGGGGGCTGTGGGTAGAGGGGGCTGTGGGTAGAGGGGGCTGTGGGGAGAGGGGGCTGTGGGGAGAGGGGGCTGTGGGGAGAGTAGGCTGTGGGCAGAGGAGGCTGTGGGCAGAGGAGGCTTTGGGGGGAAAGGGGGCTGTGGGGAGAAAGGGGGCTGTGGGGAGAGAGGGGGTTGTGGGAGAGAGGGATCTGTGGGGAGATAGGGGGCTGTTGGGAGAGGGGGCTGTGGGGAGAGAGGGGGCTGTGGGGAGAGGGGGCAGTGAGGAGAGAGGTGACTGTGGGGAGAGAGAGGGACGGTGGGGTCAGTTTGGGGACTGTGGGGACAGAGTGAGGCGGTGGGGGCTGTGGGGAGAGGGGACTGTGGGGAGAAAGGGGTCTGTGGGGAGAGAGGGGGCTGTGGGGAGAGAGGGGGCTGTGGGGAGAGAGGGGGCTGTGGGGAGAGAGGGGGCTGTGGGGAGAGAGGGGGTTGTACGGAGAGAGGATGGTTGTGGGGTCAGTGTGGTGGCTGTAGGGAGAGAGTGAGGCGGTGGGGGCTGTGGGGAGAGGGGGCTGTGCAAAAAGGGGGCTGTGGGGAGAGTAGGCTGTGGGCAGAGGAGGCTGTGGGCAGAGGAGGCTGTGGGGAGAAAGGGGGCTGTAGGGAGAGAGGGGGTTGTGGGGAGAGAGGGATCTGTGGGGAGAGAGGGGGCTGTTGGGAGAGGGGGCTGTGGGGAGAGAGGGGGCTGTGGGGAGAGGGGGCAGTGGGGAGAGAGGGGACTGTGGGGAGAGAGGGGCCTGTGGGGAGCGAGGGGGTCTGTGCGGAGAGAGCAGGGCGGTGGGGTCAGTGGGGGGAGAGATTGGTCTGTGGGGAGAGAGCGGGGCGGTGGGGTCAGTGGGGGGAGAGATTGGTCTGTGGCGGAGAACGGGGTGGTGGGGTCAGAGTGGGGAGAGATTGGTCTCTGGGAAGAGAGCAGGGCGTTGGGGTCAGTGTATGGGCTGTGGGGAGAGAGAGGGGCGGTGGCGTCAGTGTGGGGAGAGATTGGTCTGTGGCGGAGAACGGGGTGGTGGGGTCAGAGTGGGGAGAGATTGGTCTCTGGGAAGAGAGCAGCGCGTTGGGGTCAGTGTATGGGCTGTGGGGAGAGAGAGGGGCGGTAGGGTCAGTGTTGGGAGAGATTTGTCTGTGGGGAGAGAGCGGGGCGGTAGGTGAAGTGTGGAGAGAGATTGGTCTGTGGGAGGGAGCGGGTGGTGGGGTCACTGCGGGGTCTGTGGGGAGAGAGAGGGCAGTAGAGTCAGTGCGGTAGCTGTGGGGAGAGAGCGGAGCAGTGGGGTCAGTGTGGGGGCTGACACGGGGCTGTGGGGAGAAAGGGGGGCGGTGGGGAGAGAGGGGTGCGTTGGGGGTTGTGGGAAGAGAGGGGGCGATGGGGTCAGTGTGGGGGCTGTGGGGAGACAGGGAGTGTTGGAGTCAAAGTGGGGGCTGTAGGGAGAGAGGGGGCAGTGGGATCAGAGTGTTGGCTTTGGGGAGAGAACGCGGCAGTGGGAGTTGTGGGGAGAGAGGGCTGTGGGTAGAGGGGGCTGTGAGGAGAAGGGCCTGTGGGTAGAGAGGAGGGGTGTGGGGTCAGTGTGGTGGCTGTGGGGATAGAGTGGGGCGGTGGGGGCTGTGGGGAGAGGGGGCTGTGGAGAAAGAGGGGGCTGTGGGGAGAGAGATTGGTCTGAGGGGTAAGAGCAGGGCGGTGGGGTCAGTGTTGGGAGAGATTTGTCTGTGGGGAGAGAGCGGGGCCGTGGGTGAAGTGTGGGGAGAGATTGGTCTGTGGGAGAGTGCAGGGTTGTGGGGTCACTGTAGGGGCTGTGGCGAAAGAGGGCTGTGGGTAGAGGGGGCTGTGGGTAGAGGGGGCTGTGCGGAGAGGGGGCTGTGGGGAGAGTAGGCTGTGGGCAGAGGAGGCTGTGGGCAGAGGAGGCTGTGGGCAGAGGAGGCTGTGGGGGGAAAGGGGGCTGTGGGGAGAGAGGGGGTTGTGGGGAGAGAGGAATCTGTGGGGAGAGAGTGGGCTGTTGGGGCTGTGGGGAGAGAGGGGGCTGTGGGGAGAGGGGGCAGTGGGGAGAGAGGGGACTGTGGGGAGAGAGGGGCCTGTGGGGAGCGAGGGGGTCTGTGCGGAGAGAGCAGGGCGGTGGGGTCAGTGGGGGGAGAGATTGGTCTGTGGGGAGAGAGCGGAGCGGTGGGGTCAGTGGGGGGAGATATTGGTCTGTGGGCAGAGAGTAGGGCGGTGGGGTCAGTGTGGAGAGAGATTGGTCTGTGGGGAGAGAGCGGGGCGGTGGGGTCAGTGTGGGGAGAGATTGGTCTGTGGGGAGAGAGCGGCGCGGTGGGGTCAGTGAGGGGAGACATTGGTCTGTGGGGAGAGAGCGGGGCGGTGGGTTCAATGTGGGGAGAGGTGGTCTGTGGGCAGAGAGTAGGGCGGTGGGGTCAGTGTGGAGAGAGATTGGTCTGTGGGGAGAGAGCGGGGCGGTGGGGTCAGTGTGGGGAGAGATTGGTCTGTGGGGAGAGAGCGGGGCGGTGGGGTCAGTGTGGGGAGAGATTGGTCTGTGGGCTGAGAGCGGGGCGGTGGGGTCAGTGTGGGGAGAGAGCGGGGCGGTGGGGTCAGTGTGGGGAGAGATTGGTCTGTGGGGAGAGAGCGGGGCGGTGGGGTCAGTGTGGGGAGAGATTGGTCTGTGGGGTGAGAGCGGGCCGGTGGGGTCAGTGTGTGGAGAGATTGGTCTGTGGGGAGAGAGCGGGGCGGTGGGGTCAGTGTGGGGAGAGATTGGTCTGTGGGGTGAGAGTGGGGCGGTGGGGTCAGTGTGGGGAGAGATTGATCTGTGGGGAGAGAGCGGGGCCGTGGGGTTAGTGTTGGGAGTGATTCGTCTGTGGGGAGAGAGCGGGGTCGTCGGGTGAGTGTGGGGAGAGATTGGTCTGTGTGGAGAGTGCGCGACGGTGGGGTCAGTGTGGGGGCTGTGGGGAGCGAACGGGTCGGTGTGGTCAGTGTTGGGAGAGATTGGTCTGTGGGTAGAGAGCGGAGTGGTGGGGTCAGTGTGGGGAGAGATTGGTCTCTGAGGAGAGAGCAGGGCGTTGGGGTCAGTGTATGGGCTGTGGGGAGAGAGAGGGGCAGTGGGGTCAGTGTGGGGAGAGATTGGTCTGTGGCGGAGAACGGGGTGGTGGGGTCAGAGTGGGGAGAGATTGGTCTCTGGGGAGAGAGAAGGGCGTTGGGGTCAGTGTATGGGCTGTGGGGAGAGAGAGTGGCGGTGGGGTCAGTGTTGGGAGAGATTTGTCTGTGGGGAGAGAGCGGGGCGGTGGGTGAAGTGTGGGGAGAGATTGGTCTGTGGGAGGGAGCGGGTGGTGGGGTGACTGCGGGGTCTGTGTGGAGAGAGAGGGCAGTAGAGTCAGTGCGGTAGCTGTGGGGAGAGAGCGGAGCAGTGGGGTCAGTGTGGGGGCTGACACAGGGCTGTGGGGAGAAAGGGGTGCGGTGGGGAGAGAGGGGTGCGGTGGGGTTGTGGGAATAGAGGGGCCGATGGGGTCAGTGTGGGGGCTGTGGGGAGAGAGGGAGTGTTGGAGTCAGCGTGGGGGCTGTAGGGAGAGAGGGGGCAGTGGGATCAGAGTGTTGGCTATGGGGAGAGAACGCGGCGGTGGGAGTTGTGGGGAGAGAGGGCTGTGGGTAGAGGGGGCTGTGAGGAGAAGGGCCGTGGGTAGAGAGGAGGGGTGTGGGGTCAGTGTGGTGGCTGTGGGGATAGAGTGGGGCGGGTGGCGGCTGTGGGGAGAGGGGGCTGTGGGGAGAGAGATTGGTCTGAGGGGAAAGAGCAGGGCGGTGTGGTCAGTGTTAGGAGAGATTTGTCTGTGGGGAGAGAGCGGGGACGTGGGTGAAGTGTGGGGAGAGTTTGGTCTGTGGGGAGAGAGCGGGGCGGTGGGGTCAGTGTGGGGATAGATTGGTCTGTGGGGAGAGAGCGGGGCGGTGGGGTCAGTGTGGGGAGAGATTGGTCTGTTGGGTGAGAGTGGGGCGGTGGGGTCAGTGTGGGGTGAGATTGATCTGTGGGGAGAGAGCGGGGCCGTGGGGTTAGTGTTGGGAGAGATTGGTCTGTGGGGAGAGAGCGGGGTCGTCGGGTGAGTGTGGGGAGAGATTGGTCTGTGTGCAGAGTGCGGGACGGTGGGGTCATTGTGGGGGCTGTGGGGAGCGAGTGGGTCGGTGTGGTCAGTGTTGGGAGAGATTGGTCTGTGGGTAGAGAGTGGGGGGTGGGGTCAGTGTGGGGAGAGATTGGTCTCTGGGGAGAGAGCATGGCGTTGGGGTCAGTGTGGGGATAGATTGGTCTGTGGGGTGAGAGCGGGCCGGTGGGGTCAGTGTGTGGAGAGATTGGTCTGTGGGGACAGAGCGGGGCGGTGGGGTCAGTGTGGGGAGAGTTTTGTCTGTGGGGAGAGAGCGGGTCGGTGGGGTCAGTGTGGGGAAAGATTGGTCTGTGGGGTGAGAGCGGGGCGGTGGGGTCAGTGTGGGGAGAGATTGATCTGTGGGGAGAGAGCGGGGCCGTGGGGTTAGTGTTGGGAGAGATTGGTCTGTGGGGAGAGAGCGGGGTCGTCGGGTGAGTGTGGGGAGAGATTGGTCTGTGTGGAGAGTGCGGGACGGTGGGGTCAGTGTGGGGGCTGTGGGGAGCGAGCGGGTCGGTGTGGTCAGTGTTGGGAGAGATTGGTCTGTGGGTAGAGTGCGGGGGGAGGTGTCAGTGTGGGGAGAGATTGATCTGTGGGGATAGAGAGGGGCGTTGGGGTCAGCGTAGGGGCTGTGGGGACAGAGAGGGGTGGTGGGGTCAGTGTGGGGAGAGATTGGTCTGTGGCGGAGAACGGGGTGGTGGGGTCAGTGTTGGGAGATATTTTTCTGTGGGGAGAGAGCGGGGCAGTGGGGTCAGTGTGGAGAGAGATTGGTCTTTGGGGAGAGAGCGGGGCAGTGGGGTCAGTGTGGGGAGAGATTGGTCTGCGGGGAGAGTGCGGGGCGGTGGGGTCAGTGTGGGGGCTGTGGGGAGCGAGCGGGTCGGTGTGGTCAGTGTTGGGAGAGATTGGTCTGTGGGTAGAGTGCGGGGTGGAGGTGTCAGTGTGTGGAGAGATTGATCTGTGGGGATAGAGAGGGGCGTTGGGGTCAGCGTAGGGGATGTGGGGACAGAGAGGGGCGGTGGGGTCAGTGTGGGGAGAGATTGGTCTGTGGCGGAGAACGGGGTGGTGGGGTCAGTGTTGGGAGATATTTTTCTGTGGGGAGAGAGCGGGGCAGTGGGGTCAGTGTGGAGAGAGATTGGTCTTTGGGGAGAGAGCGGGGCAGTGGGGTCAGTGTGGTGAGAGATTGGTCTGAGGGGAGAGAGCGGGGCGGTGGGGTCACTGTAGGGGCTGTGGCGAGAGAGGGCTATGGGGAGAGGGGGCTGTGGGGAGAGGGGGCTGTGGGGAGAGGGGGCTGTGGGGAGAGGGGGCTGTGGGGAGAGGGGGCTGTGGGCAGAGGCGGCTGTGGGCAGAGTATGCTGTGGGGGGAGAGGGGGCTGTGGGGAAAGGGGGCTGTGTGGAGAGGAGGCTGTGGGGAGAGAGGGGCCTGTGTGGAGATAAGAAGGGGGGTGGTGTCAGTGTGGTGGCTGTGGGGAGACAGAGGGACGGTGGGGTCAGTGTGGGGACTGTGGGGAGAGAGTGAGGCGGTGGGGGCTGTGGTGAGAAGGGGCTGTGGGGAGAAAGGGGTCTGTGGGGAGAGAGGGGGCTGTGGGGAGAGAGGGGGCTGTGGGGAGAGAGGGGGTCATACGGAGAGAGGAGGGATGTGGGGTCAGTGTTGTGGCTGTGGGGAGAGAGTGAGGCGGTGGGGGCTGTGGGGAGAGGGAGCTGTGGGGAGAGGGGGCTGTGGGCAGAGGAGGCTGTGGGCAGAGGAGGCTGTGGACAGAGGAGGCTGTGAGCAGAGGAGGCTGTGGTGGGAAAGGGGGCTGTGGGGAGAGAGGGGGTTGTGGGGAGAGAGGGAGCTGTGGGGAGCGAGGGGTCTGTGCGGAGAGAGCAGGGCGGTGGGGTCAGTGGGGGGAGAGATTGGTCTGTGGGGAGAGAGTGGGGCGGTGGGGTCAGTGGGGGGAGAGATTGGTCTGTGGGGCGAGTGCGGGGCGGTGGGGTCAGTGGGGGGAGAGATTGGTCTGTGGGGAGAGAGCGGCGCGGTGGGGTCAGTGAGGGGAGAGATTGGTCTGTGGGGAGAGAGCGGGGCGGTGGGTTCAGTGTGGGGAGAGATTGGTCTGTGGGCAGAGAGCAGGGCGGTGGGGTCAGTGTGGGGAGAGATTGGTCTGTGGGGAGAGAGCGGGGCGGTGGGGTCAGTGTGGGGAGACATTGGTCTGTTGGGAGAGAGCGGGGCGGTGGGGTCAGTGTGGGGAGAGATTGATCTGTGGGCAGAGAGCGGGGCGGTGGGGTCAGTGTGGGGAGAGATTGGTCTGTGGGGAGAGAGCGGGGCGGTGGGGTCAGTGTGGGGAGAGATTGGTCTGTGGGAGTGAGCGGGTGGTGGGGTCACTGCGGGGTCTGTGGGGAGAGAGAGGGCAGTAGAGTCAGTGCGGTAGCTGTGGGGAGAGAGCGAAGCAGTGGGGTCAGTGTGGGGGCTGATACGGGGCTGTGGGGAGAAAGGTGGGCGGTGGGGAGAGAGGGGTGCGGTGGGTTTGTGGGAAGAGAGGGGGCGATGGGGCAAGTGGGGGGGCTGTGGGGAGAGAGGGAGTGTTGGAGTCAGCGTGGGGGCTGTAGGGAGGGAGGGGGCAGTGGGATCAGAGTGTTGGCTTTGGGGAGAGAACGCGGCGGTGGGAGTTGTGGGGAGAGAGGGCTGTGAGTAGAGGGGGCTGTGAGTTGAAGGGCCTGTGGGGAGAGAGGAGGGTTGTGGGGTCAGTGTGGTGACTGTGGGGAGAGAGTGGGGCTGTGGGGGCTGTGGGGAGAGGGGGCTGTGGGGAGTGAGGGGGCTGTGGGGAGAGAGGGGACTGTGGGGAGGGAGGGGGCTGTGGAGAGAGATGGGGCTGTGGGGAGAGAGGGGGCTGTGGGGAGAGAGCAGGGCAGTGGGGTCAGTGTGGGGAGAGATTGGTCTGTGGGAGAGGGCCGGGTGGTGGGGTCACTCCAGGGTCTGTGGCGAGAGAGGGCTGTGGGTAGAGGGGGCTGTGGGAGAGAGTGAGGCGGTGGGGGCTGTGGGGAGAGGGGGCTGTGGGGAGAGGGGGCTGTGGGGAGAGGGGGCTGTGGGCAGAGGAGGCTGTGGGCAGAGGAGGCTGTGGGCAGAGGAGGCTGTGGGCAGAGGAGGCTGTGGGTGGAAAGGGGGCTGTGGGGAGAGAGGGAGTTGTGGGGAGGGAGGGATCTGTGGGGAGAGAGGGGGCTTGTGTGAGGAGGGGGCTGTGGGGAGAGAGGGGACTGTAGGGAGCGAGGGGTCTGTGCGGAGAGACGAGGGTGGTGGGGTCAGTGGGGGGAGAGATTGGTCTGTGGGGAGAGAGCGGGGCGGTGGGGTCAGTGGGGGGAGAGATTGGTCTGTGGGGAGAGTGCGGGGCGGTGGGTTCTGTGGGGGGAGAGATTGGTCTGTGGGGAGAGAGCGGGGCGGTGGGGTCAGTGGGGGTACAGATTGGTCTGTGGGGAGAGTGCGAGGCGATGGGGTCAGTGTGGGTAGAGATTGGTCTGTGGGGGAGAGAGCGGGTGGTGGGGTCAGTGTGGGGAGAGATTGGTGTGTGGGGAGAGAGTGGGGCGGTGGGATCAGTGGGGGTAGAGTTTGGTCTGTGGGGAGAGAGCGGGGCGGTGGGGTCAATGCGGGGAGAGATTGGTCTGTGGGGAGAGAGCGGGGCGGTGGGGTCAGTGTGGGGAGAGATTGGTCTGTGGGGAGAGAGAGGGGCGGTGGGTTCAGTGTGGGGAGAGATTGGTCTGTGGTGGAGAACGGGGTGGTGGGGTCATAGTGGGGAGAGATTGGTCTGTGGGGAGAGAGTGGGGCAGTGGGGTCAGTGTGGGGAGAGATTGGTCTGTGGGAGGGAGCGGGTGGTGGGGTCACTGCGGGGTCTGTGGGGAGAGAGAGGGCGGTAGGTTCAGTGCGGTAGCTGTGGGGAGAGAGCGGAGCAGTGGGGTCAGTGTGGGGGCTGACACGGGGCTGTGGGGAGAGAGTGGGGCGGTGGGGAGAGGGGTGCGGTGGGGGTTGTGGGAAGAGAGGGGGCGATGGGGTCAGTGTTGGGGCTGTGGGGAGAGAGGGGGTGGTGGAGTCAGCGTGGGGGCTGTAGGGAGAGAGGGGGCTGTGGGATCAGAGTGTTGTATTTGGGGAGAGAACGCGGCGGTGGGGGTTGTTGGGAGACAGGGCTGTGGGTAGAGGGGGCTGTGAGTTGAAGGACCTGTGGGGAGAGAGGAGGGTTGTGGGGTCAGTGTGGTTGCTGTGGGGAGAGAGTGGGGCGGTGGGGGCTATGGGGAGAGGGGGCTGTGGGGAGAGAGGGGGGTGTGGGGAGAGAGGGGGCTGTGGGGAGGGAGGGGGCTGTGGGGAGGGAGGGGCTGTGGGGAGAGAGGGGGCTGTGGGGAGAGAGCAGGGCAGTGGGGTCAGTGGGGGGAGAGATTGTTGTGTGGGGAGAGAGCGGGACGGTGGGGTAAGTGTGGGGAGAGATTGGTCTGTGGGAGAGAGCCGGGTGGTGGGGTCACTGTAGGGTCTCTGGCGAGAGAGGGCTGTGGGTAGAGGGGGCTGTGGGGAGAGAGTGAGGCGGTGGGGGCTGTGGGAAGAGGGGGCTGTGGGGAGAGGGGGCTGTGGGGAGAGGGGGCTGTGGGGAGAGGGGGCTGTGGGCAGAGGAGCCTGTGGGCAGAGGAGCCTGTGGGCAGAGGAGGTTGTGGGCAGAGGAGGCTGTGGGTGGAAAGGGGGCTGTGGGGAGAGAGGGGGTTGTGGGGAGAAAGGGATCTGTGGGGAGAGAGGGGGCTGTGAGGAGAGGGGGCTGTGGGGAGAGAGGGGACTGTGGGGAGAGAGGGGACTGTAGGGAGCGAGGGGTCTGTGCGGAGAGACGAGGGCGGTGGGGTCAGTGTGGGGAGAGATTGGTCTGTGGGGAGAGAGCGGGGCGGTGGGGTCAGTGGGGGGAGAGATTGGTCTGTGGGGAGAGTGCGGGGCGATGGGGTCAGTGTGGGTAGAGATTGGTCTGTGGGGGAGAGAGCGGGGCGGTGGGGTCAGTGTGGGGAGAGATTGGTCTGTGGGGAGAGAGCAGGGCGTTGGGGTCAGTGTAGGGGCTGTGGGGAGAGAGAGGGGCGCTGGGGTCAGTGTGGGGAGAGATTTGTCTGTGGCGGAGAACGGGGTGGTGGGGTCAGAGAGGGGAGAGATTGGTCTGTGGGGAGAGTGCGGGGCAGTGGGGTCAGTGTGGGGAGAGATTGGTCTGTGGGAGAGTGCGGGGCAGTGGGGTCAGTGTGGAGAGAGATTGGTCTGCGGAGATAGTGCGGGGTGGTGGGGTCAGTGTGGGGGCTGTGGGGAGCGAGCGGGTCGGTGTGGTCAGTGTTGGGAGAGATTGGTCTGTGGGAGGGAGCGGGTGGTGGGGTCACTGCGGGGTCTGTGGGGAGAGAGTGGAGCAGTGGGGTCAGTGTGGGGGCTGACACGGGGCTGTGGGGAGAAAGGAGGGCGGTGGGGAGAGAGGGGTGCGGTGGGAGTTGTGGGAAGAGAGGGGGCAATGGGGTCAGTGTGGGGGCTGTGGGGAGAGAGGGTGTGGTGGAATCAGCGTGGGGGCTGTAGGGAGAGAGGGGGCAGTGGGATCAGAGTGTTGGCTTTGGGGAGAGAACGCGGCGGTGGGAGTTGTGGGGAGAGAGGGCTGTGGGTAGAGGGGGCTGTGAGGAGAAGGGCCTGTGGGGAGAGAGGAGGGGTGTGGGATCAGTGTGGTGGCTGTGCGGATAGAGTGGGGCGGTGGGGGCTGTGGGGAGAGGGGGCTGTGGGGAGAGAGGGTGCTGTGGGGAGAGAGAGGACTGTGGGGAGGGAGGGGGCTGTGGGGAGAGAGTGGGCTGTGGGGAGAGAGGGGGCTGTGGGGAGAGAGCGGTGCGGTGGTTTCAGTGGAGGGAGATATTGCTGTGAGGGGAGAGAGCGGGGTGGTGGGGTCAGTGGGGGGAGAGATTGGTCTGTGGGGAGAGAGCGGAGCGGTGGGGTCAGTGGGGGGAGAGATTGGTCTGTGGGGAGAGAGCAGGGGGGTGGGGTCAGTGTGGAGGGAGATTGGTCTGTGGGGAGAGAGTGGGGCGGTGGGGTCAGTGGGGGGAGAGATTGGTCTGTGGGGAGAGTGCGGGGCGGTGGGATCAGTGGGGGAGAGATTGGTCTGTGGGGAGATAGCGGGGCAGTGGGGTGAGTGATTGGTCTGTGGTGAGAGTGCGGGGCGGTGGAATCAGTGGGTGGAGAGATTGGTCTGTGGGGAGAGAGCGGGGCGGTGGGGTCAGTGTAGGGGCTGTGGGGAGAGAGAGGGGCGGTGGGGTCAGTCTGGGGAGAGATTGGTCTGTGGCGGAGAACGGGGTGGTGGGATCAGAGTGGGGAGAGATTGGTCTGTGGGGAGAGTGCGGGGCAGTGGGGTCAGTGTGGGGAGAGATTAGATTGGTCTGTGGGGAGAGAACGGGGCAGTGGGGTCAGTGTGGGGAGAGATTGGTCTGCGGAGAGAGTGCGGGGCGGTGGGGGTCAGTGTGGGGGCTGTGGGGAGCGAGCGGGTCGGTGTGGTCAGTGTTGGGATAGATTGGTCTGTGGGTAGAGAGCTGGATGGTGGGGTCAGTGTGGGGAGAGATTGGTCTGTGGGATAGAGCGGGGCGTTGGGGTCAGTGTAGGGGCTGTGGGGAGAGAGAGGGCGGTGGGGTCAGTGTTGGGAGAGATTTTTCTGTGGGGAGAGAGCGGGTCTGAGGGTCAGTGTGGCGAGAGAATGGTCTTCGGGGAGAGAGCGGGGAAGTGGGGTCAGTGTGGGGAGAGATTGGTCTTCGGGGAGAGAGCGGGGCAGTGGGGTCAGTGTGGTGAGAGATTTGTCTGAGGGGAGAGAGTGGGGCGGTGGGTCAGTGTTGGGAGAGATTTGTCTGTGGGGAGAGAGCGGGCGGTGGGTGAAGTGTGGGGAGAGATTGGTCTGTGGGAGAGAGCGGGGTCGTGGGGTGAGTGTGGGGAGAGATTGATTTGTGTGGAGAGTGCGGGACGGTGGGGTCAGTGTTGGGGCTGTGGGTAGCGAGCGGGTCGGTGAGGTCAGTGTTGGGAGAGATAGGTCTGTGGGGAGAGAGCGGGGTGGTGGGGTCAGTGTGGGAAGAGATTGGTCTGTGGGGAGAGAGCAGGGCGTTGGGTTCAGTGTAGGGGCTGTGGGGAGAGAGAGGGGCGGGGGGGACAGTGTGGTGAGGGATTGGTCTGTGGCGGAGAATGGGGTGGTGGGGTCAGAGTGGGGAGAGATTGGCCTGTGGGGAGAGTGCGGGGCAGTGGGGTCAGTGTGGGGAGAGATTGGTCTGTGGGGAGAGAGCGGGGCAGTGTGGTCAGTGTTGGGAGAGATTTGTCTGTGGGGAGAGAGCGTGGCATTGGGGTCGGTGAAGGGGCTGTGGGGAGAGAGAGGAGCGTTGGGGTCAGTGTTGGGAGAGATTTTTCTGTGGGAGAGTGCTGGGCTGTGGGGTCAGTGTGGGGAGAGATTTGTTTTCGGGGAGATAGCGGGGCGTTGGGGTCAGTGTATGGGCTGTGGGGAGAGAGAGGGTCGGAGGGGTCAGTGTTGGGAGAGATTTGTCTGTTGGGAGAGAGCGGGGCGGTGGGTGAAGTGTGGGGAGAGATTGGTCTGTGGGAGGGAGCGGGTGGTGGGGTCCCTGCGGGGACTGTGGTGAGAGAGAGGGCAATAGAGTCAGTGCGGTTGCTGTGGGGAGAGAGCGGAGCAGTGGGGTCAGTGTGGGGGCTGACACGGGGCTGTGGGGAGAAAGGAGGGCGGTGGGGAGAGAGGGGTGCAGTGGGGGTTCTGGGAAGAGAGGGGGGCGATGGGGTCAGTGTGGGGGCTGTGGGGAGAGAAGGAGTGGTGGAGTCAGCGTGGGGGCTGTAGGGAGAGAGGGGGCAGTGCGATCAGAGTGTTGGCTTTGGGGAGAGAACGCGGCGGTGGGAGTTGTGGGGAGAGAGGGCTGTGGGTAGAGGGGGCTGTGAGGAGAAGGGCCTGTGGGGAGAGAGAGGGGCTGTGGGGTCAGTGTGGGGAGAGATTGGTCTTCGGAGAGAGAGCGGGGCGGTGGGGTCAGTGTGGGGAGAGATTGGTCTGTGGGGAGAGAGTGGGGCGGTGGGGTCAGTGGGGGGAGAGATTGGTCTGTGGGGAGAGTGCGGGGCGGTGGGATCAGTGGGGGGAGAGATTGGTCTGTGGGGAGATAGCGGGGCAGTGGGGTGAGTGATTGGTCTGTGGGGAGAGTGCGGGGCGGTGGGATCAGTGGGGGGAGAGATTGGTCTGTGGGGAGAGAGCGGGGCGGGGGGTCATTGTGGGGAGAGATTGGTCTGTGGGGAGAGAGTGGGGCGGTGGGGTCAGTGGGGGGAGAGATTGGTCTCTGGGGAGAGAGCGGGGGTGTGGGTGAAGTGTGGGGAGAGATTGGTCTGTGGGAGGGAGCGGGTGGTGGGGTCACTGCGGGGTCTGTGGGGAGAGAGAGGGCAGTAGAGTCAGTGCAGTAGCTGTGGAGAGAGAGCGGAGCAGTAGGGTCAGTGTGGGGGCTGACACAGGGCTGTGGGGAGAAAGGAGGGCGGTGGGGAGAGAGTGGTGCGGTGGGGGTTGTGGGAAGAGAGGGGGCGATGGGGTCAGTGTGGGGGCTGTGGGGAGAGAGGGAGTGGTGGAGTCAGCGTTGGGGCTGTAGGGAGAGAGGGGGCAGTGGGATCAGAGTGTTGGGTTGGTGGAGAGAACGCGGCGGTGGGAGTTGTGGGGAGAGAGGGCTGTGGGTAGAGGGGGCTGTGAGGAGAAGGGCCTGTGGGGAGAGAGGAGGAGTGTGGGGTCAGTGTGGTGGCTGTGGGGATAGAGTGGGGCGGTGGGGGCTGTGGGGAGAGGGGGCTATGGAGAGAGAGGGTGCTGTGGGGAGAGAGCGGAGCGGTGGGGTCAGTGGGGGGAGAGATTGGTCTGTGGGGAAGAGAGCGGGGCGGTGGGGTCAGTGTGGGGAGAGATTGGTCTGTGGGGTGAGAGCGGGCCGGTGGGGTCAGTGTGTGGAGAGATTGGTCTGTGGGGACAGAGCGGGGCGGTGGGGTCAGTGTGGGGAGAGTTTTGTCTGTGGGGAGAGAGCGGGTCGGTGGGGTCAGTGTGGGGAAAGATTGGTCTGTGGGGTGAGAGCGGGGCGGTGGGGTCAGTGTGGGGAGAGATTGATCTGTGGGGAGAGAGCGGGGCCGTGGGGTTAGTGTTGGGAGAGATTGGTCTGTGGGGAGAGAGCGGGGTCGTCGGGTGAGTGTGGGGAGAGATTGGTCTGTGTGGAGAGTGCGGGACGGTGGGGTCAGTGTGGGGGCTGTGGGGAGCGAGCGGGTCGGTGTGGTCAGTGTTGGGAGAGATTGGTCTGTGGGTAGAGTGCGGGGGGAGGTGTCAGTGTGGGGAGAGTTTGATCTGTGGGGATAGAGAGGGGCGTTGGGGTCAGCGTAGGGGCTGTGGGGACAGAGAGGGGTGGTGGGGTCAGTGTGGGGAGAGATTGGTCTGTGGCGGAGAACGGGGTGGTGGGGTCAGTGTTGGGAGATATTTTTCTGTGGGGAGAGAGCGGGGCAGTGGGGTCAGTGTGGAGAGAGATTGGTCTTTGGGGAGAGAGCGGGGCAGTGGGGTCAGTGTGGGGAGAGATTGGTCTGCGGGGAGAGTGCGGGGCGGTGGGGTCAGTGTGGGGGCTGTGGGGAGCGAGCGGGTCGGTGTGGTCAGTGTTGGGAGAGATTGGTCTGTGGGTAGAGTGCGGGGTGGAGGTGTCAGTGTGTGGAGAGATTGATCTGTGGGGATAGAGAGGGGCGTTGGGGTCAGCGTAGGGGATGTGGGGACAGAGAGGGGCGGTGGGGTCAGTGTGGGGAGAGATTGGTCTGTGGCGGAGAACGGGGTGGTGGGGTCAGTGTTGGGAGATATTTTTCTGTGGGGAGAGAGCGGGGCAGTGGGGTCAGTGTGGAGAGAGATTGGTCTTTGGGGAGAGAGCGGGGCAGTGGGGTCAGTGTGGTGAGAGATTGGTCTGAGGGGAGAGAGCGGGGCGGTGGGGTCACTGTAGGGGCTGTGGCGAGAGAGGGCTATGGGGAGAGGGGGCTGTGGGGAGAGGGGGCTGTGGGGAGAGGGGGCTGTGGGGAGAGGGGGCTGTGGGGAGAGGGGGCTGTGGGCAGAGGCGGCTGTGGGCAGAGTATGCTGTGGGGGGAGAGGGGGCTGTGGGGAAAGGGGGCTGTGTGGAGAGGAGGCTGTGGGGAGAGAGGGGCCTGTGTGGAGATAGGAAGGGGGGTGGTGTCAGTGTGGTGGCTGTGGGGAGACAGAGGGACGGTGGGGTCAGTGTGGGGACTGTGGGGAGAGAGTGAGGCGGTGGGGGCTGTGGGGAGAAGGGGCTGTGGGGAGAAAGGGGTCTGTGGGGAGAGAGGGGGCTGTGGGGAGAGAGGGGGCTGTGGGGAGAGAGGGGGTCATACGGAGAGAGGAGGGATGTGGGGTCAGTGTTGTGGCTGTGGGGAGAGAGTGAGGCGGTGGGGGCTGTGGGGAGAGGGAGCTGTGGGGAGAGGGGGCTGTGGGCAGAGGAGGCTGTGGGCAGAGGAGGCTGTGGACAGAGGAGGCTGTGAGCAGAGGAGGCTGTGGTGGGAAAGGGGGCTGTGGGGAGAGAGGGGGTTGTGGGGAGAGAGGGAGCTGTGGGGAGCGAGGGGTCTGTGCGGAGAGAGCAGGGCGGTGGGGTCAGTGGGGGGAGAGATTGGTCTGTGGGGAGAGAGTGGGGCGGTGGGGTCAGTGGGGGGAGAGATTGGTCTGTGGGGCGAGTGCGGGGCGGTGGGGTCAGTGGGGGGAGAGATTGGTCTGTGGGGAGAGAGCGGCGCGGTGGGGTCAGTGAGGGGAGAGATTGGTCTGTGGGGAGAGAGCGGGGCGGTGGGTTCAGTGTGGGGAGAGATTGGTCTGTGGGCAGAGAGCAGGGCGGTGGGGTCAGTGTGGGGAGAGATTGGTCTGTGGGGAGAGAGCGGGGCGGTGGGGTCAGTGTGGGGAGACATTGGTCTGTTGGGAGAGAGCGGGGCGGTGGGGTCAGTGTGGGGAGAGATTGATCTGTGGGCAGAGAGCGGGGCGGTGGGGTCAGTGTGGGGAGAGATTGGTCTGTGGGGAGAGAGCGGGGCGGTGGGGTCAGTGTGGGGAGAGATTGGTCTGTGGGAGTGAGCGGGTGGTGGGGTCACTGCGGGGTCTGTGGGGAGAGAGAGGGCAGTAGAGTCAGTGCGGTAGCTGTGGGGAGAGAGCGAAGCAGTGGGGTCAGTGTGGGGGCTGATACGGGGCTGTGGGGAGAAAGGTGGGCGGTGGGGAGAGAGGGGTGCGGTGGGTTTGTGGGAAGAGAGGGGGCGATGGGGCAAGTGGGGGGGCTGTGGGGAGAGAGGGAGTGTTGGAGTCAGCGTGGGGGCTGAAGGGAGGGAGGGGGCAGTGGGATCAGAGTGTTGGCTTTGGGGAGAGAACGCGGCGGTGGGAGTTGTGGGGAGAGAGGGCTGTGAGTAGAGGGGGCTGTGAGTTGAAGGGCATGTGGGGAGAGAGGAGGGTTGTGGGGTCAGTGTGGTGACTGTGGGGAGAGAGTGGGGCGGTGGGGGCTGTGGGGAGAGGGGGCTGTGGGGAGTGAGGGGGCTGTGGGGAGAGAGGGGACTGTGGGGAGGGAGGGGGCTGTGGAGAGAGATGGGGCTGTGGGGAGAGAGGGGGCTGTGGGGAGAGAGCAGGGCAGTGGGGTCAGTGTGGGGAGAGATTGGTCTGTGGGAGAGGGCCGGGTGGTGGGGTCACTCCAGGGTCTGTGGCGAGAGAGGGCTGTGGGTAGAGGGGGCTGTGGGGAGAGAGTGAGGCGGTGGGGGCTGTGGGGAGAGGGGGCTGTGGGGAGAGGGGGCTGTGGGGAGAGGGGGCTGTGGGCAGAGGAGGCTGTGGGCAGAGGAGGCTGTGGGCAGAGGAGGCTGTGGGCAGAGGAGGCTGTGGGTGGAAAGGGGGCTGTGGGGAGAGAGGGAGTTGTGGGGAGGGAGGGATCTGTGGGGAGAGAGGGGGCTGTGAGGAGAGGGGGCTGTGGGGAGAGAGGGGACTGTAGGGAGCGAGGGGTCTGTGCGGAGAGACGAGGGTGGTGGGGTCAGTGGGGGGAGAGATTGGTCTGTGGGGAGAGAGCGGGGCGGTGGGGTCAGTGGGGGGAGAGATTGGTCTGTGGGGAGAGTGCGGGGCGGTGGGTTCTGTGGGGGGAGAGATTGGTCTGTGGGGAGAGAGCGGGGCGGTGGGGTCAGTGGGGGTACAGATTGGTCTGTGGGGAGAGTGCGAGGCGATGGGGTCAGTGTGGGTAGAGATTGGTCTGTGGGGGAGAGAGCGGGTGGTGGGGTCAGTGTGGGGAGAGATTGGTGTGTGGGGAGAGAGTGGGGCGGTGGTATCAGTGGGGGTAGAGTTTGGTCTGTGGGGAGAGAGCGGGGCGGTGGGGTCAATGCGGGGAGAGATTGGTCTGTGGGGAGAGAGCGGGGCGGTGGGGTCAGTGTGGGGAGAGATTGGTCTGTGGGGAGAGAGAGGGGCGGTGGGTTCAGTGTGGGGAGAGATTGGTCTGTGGTGGAGAACGGGGTGGTGGGGTCATAGTGGGGAGAGATTGGTCTGTGGGGAGAGAGTGGGGCAGTGGGGTCAGTGTGGGGAGAGATTGGTCTGTGGGAGGGAGCGGGTGGTGGGGTCACTGCGGGGTCTGTGGGGAGAGAGAGGGCGGTAGGTTCAGTGCGGTAGCTGTGGGGAGAGAGCGGAGCAGTGGGGTCAGTGTGGGGGCTGACACGGGGCTGTGGGGAGAGAGTGGGGCGGTGGGGAGAGGGGTGCGGTGGGGGTTGTGGGAAGAGAGGGGGCGATGGGGTCAGTGTTGGGGCTGTGGGGAGAGAGGGGGTGGTGGAGTCAGCGTGGGGGCTGTAGGGAGAGAGGGGGCTGTGGGATCAGAGTGTTGTATTTGGGGAGAGAACGCGGCGGTGGGGGTTGTTGGGAGACAGGGCTGTGGGTAGAGGGGGCTGTGAGTTGAAGGACCTGTGGGGAGAGAGGAGGGTTGTGGGGTCAGTGTGGTTGCTGTGGGGAGAGAGTGGGGCGGTGGGGGCTATGGGGAGAGGGGGCTGTGGGGAGAGAGGGGGGTGTGGGGAGAGAGGGGGCTGTGGGGAGGGAGGGGGCTGTGGGGAGGGAGGGGCTGTGGGGAGAGAGGGGGCTGTGGGGAGAGAGCAGGGCAGTGGGGTCAGTGGGGGGAGAGATTGTTGTGTGGGGAGAGAGCGGGACGGTGGGGTAAGTGTGGGGAGAGATTGGTCTGTGGGAGAGAGCCGGGTGGTGGGGTCACTGTAGGGTCTCTGGCGAGAGAGGGCTGTGGGTAGAGGGGGCTGTGGGGAGAGAGTGAGGCGGTGGGGGCTGTGGGAAGAGGGGGCTGTGGGGAGAGGGGGCTGTGGGGAGAGGGGGCTGTGGGGAGAGGGGGCTGTGGGCAGAGGAGCCTGTGGGCAGAGGAGCCTGTGGGCAGAGGAGGTTGTGGGCAGAGGAGGCTGTGGGTGGAAAGGGGGCTGTGGGGAGAGAGGGGGTTGTGGGGAGAAAGGGATCTGTGGGGAGAGAGGGGGCTGTGAGGAGAGGGGGCTGTGGGGAGAGAGGGGACTGTGGGGAGAGAGGGGACTGTAGGGAGCGAGGGGTCTGTGCGGAGAGACGAGGGCGGTGGGGTCAGTGTGGGGAGAGATTGGTCTGTGGGGAGAGAGCGGGGCGGTGGGGTCAGTGGGGGGAGAGATTGGTCTGTGGGGAGAGTGCGGGGCGATGGGGTCAGTGTGGGTAGAGATTGGTCTGTGGGGGAGAGAGCGGGGCGGTGGGGTCAGTGTGGGGAGAGATTGGTCTGTGGGGAGAGAGCAGGGCGTTGGGGTCAGTGTAGGGGCTGTGGGGAGAGAGAGGGGCGCTGGGGTCAGTGTGGGGAGAGATTTGTCTGTGGCGGAGAACGGGGTGGTGGGGTCAGAGAGGGGAGAGATTGGTCTGTGGGGAGAGTGCGGGGCAGTGGGGTCAGTGTGGGGAGAGATTGGTCTGTGGGGAGAGTGCGGGGCAGTGGGGTCAGTGTGGAGAGAGATTGGTCTGCGGAGATAGTGCGGGGTGGTGGGGTCAGTGTGGGGGCTGTGGGGAGCGAGCGGGTCGGTGTGGTCAGTGTTGGGAGAGATTGGTCTGTGGGAGGGAGCGGGTGGTGGGGTCACTGCGGGGTCTGTGGGGAGAGAGTGGAGCAGTGGGGTCAGTGTGGGGGCTGACACGGGGCTGTGGGGAGAAAGGAGGGCGGTGGGGAGAGAGGGGTGCGGTGGGAGTTGTGGGAAGAGAGGGGGCAATGGGGTCAGTGTGGGGGCTGTGGGGAGAGAGGGTGTGGTGGAATCAGCGTGGGGGCTGTAGGGAGAGAGGGGGCAGTGGGATCAGAGTGTTGGCTTTGGGGAGAGAACGCGGCGGTGGGAGTTGTGGGGAGAGAGGGCTGTGGGTAGAGGGGGCTGTGAGGAGAAGGGCCTGTGGGGAGAGAGGAGGGGTGTGGGATCAGTGTGGTGGCTGTGCGGATAGAGTGGGGCGGTGGGGGCTGTGGGGAGAGGGGGCTGTGGGGAGAGAGGGTGCTGTGGGGAGAGAGAGGACTGTGGGGAGGGAGGGGGCTGTGGGGAGAGAGTGGGCTGTGGGGAGAGAGGGGGCTGTGGGGAGAGAGCGGTGCGGTGGTTTCAGTGGAGGGAGATATTGCTGTGAGGGGAGAGAGCGGGGTGGTGGGGTCAGTGGGGGGAGAGATTGGTCTGTGGGGAGAGAGCGGAGCGGTGGGGTCAGTGGGGGGAGAGATTGGTCTGTGGGGAGAGAGCAGGGGGGTGGGGTCAGTGTGGAGGGAGATTGGTCTGTGGGGAGAGAGTGGGGCGGTGGGGTCAGTGGGGGGAGAGATTGGTCTGTGGGGAGAGTGCGGGGCGGTGGGATCAGTGGGGGGAGAGATTGGTCTGTGGGGAGATAGCGGGGCAGTGGGGTGAGTGATTGGTCTGTGGTGAGAGTGCGGGGCGGTGGAATCAGTGGGTGGAGAGATTGGTCTGTGGGGAGAGAGCGGGGCGGTGGGGTCAGTGTAGGGGCTGTGGGGAGAGAGAGGGGCGGTGGGGTCAGTCTGGGGAGAGATTGGTCTGTGGCGGAGAACGGGGTGGTGGGATCAGAGTGGGGAGAGATTGGTCTGTGGGGAGAGTGCGGGGCAGTGGGGTCAGTGTGGGGAGAGATTGGTCTGTGGGGAGAGAGCGGGGCAGTGGGGTCAGTGTGGGGAGAGATTGGTCTGCGGAGAGAGTGCGGGGCGGTGGGGTCAGTGTGGGGGCTGTGGGGAGCGAGCGGGTCGGTGTGGTCAGTGTTGGGATAGATTGGTCTGTGGGTAGAGAGCTGGATGGTGGGGTCAGTGTGGGGAGAGATTGGTCTGTGGGGATAGAGCGGGGCGTTGGGGTCAGTGTAGGGGCTGTGGGGAGAGAGAGGGGCGGTGGGGTCAGTGTTGGGAGAGATTTTTCTGTGGGGAGAGAGCGGGTCTGAGGGGTCAGTGTGGCGAGAGAATGGTCTTCGGGGAGAGAGCGGGGAAGTGGGGTCAGTGTGGGGAGAGATTGGTCTTCGGGGAGAGAGCGGGGCAGTGGGGTCAGTGTGGTGAGAGATTTGTCTGAGGGGAGAGAGTGGGGCGGTGGGTCAGTGTTGGGAGAGATTTGTCTGTGGGGAGAGAGCGGGGCGGTGGGTGAAGTGTGGGGAGAGATTGGTCTGTGGGGAGAGAGCGGGGTCGTGGGGTGAGTGTGGGGAGAGATTGATTTGTGTGGAGAGTGCGGGACGGTGGGGTCAGTGTTGGGGCTGTGGGTAGCGAGCGGGTCGGTGAGGTCAGTGTTGGGAGAGATAGGTCTGTGGGGAGAGAGCGGGGTGGTGGGGTCAGTGTGGGAAGAGATTGGTCTGTGGGGAGAGAGCAGGGCGTTGGGTTCAGTGTAGGGGCTGTGGGGAGAGAGAGGGGCGGGGGGGACAGTGTGGTGAGGGATTGGTCTGTGGCGGAGAATGGGGTGGTGGGGTCAGAGTGGGGAGAGATTGGCCTGTGGGGAGAGTGCGGGGCAGTGGGGTCAGTGTGGGGAGAGATTGGTCTGTGGGGAGAGAGCGGGGCAGTGTGGTCAGTGTTGGGAGAGATTTGTCTGTGGGGAGAGAGCGTGGCATTGGGGTCAGTGAAGGGGCTGTGGGGAGAGAGAGGAGCGTTGGGGTCAGTGTTGGGAGAGATTTTTCTGTGGGGAGAGTGCTGGGCTGTGGGGTCAGTGTGGGGAGAGATTTGTTTTCGGGGAGATAGCGGGGCGTTGGGGTCAGTGTATGGGCTGTGGGGAGAGAGAGGGTCGGAGGGGTCAGTGTTGGGAGAGATTTGTCTGTTGGGAGAGAGCGGGGCGGTGGGTGAAGTGTGGGGAGAGATTGGTCTGTGGGAGGGAGCGGGTGGTGGGGTCCCTGCGGGGACTGTGGTGAGAGAGAGGGCAATAGAGTCAGTGCGGTTGCTGTGGGGAGAGAGCGGAGCAGTGGGGTCAGTGTGGGGGCTGACACGGGGCTGTGGGGAGAAAGGAGGGCGGTGGGGAGAGAGGGGTGCAGTGGGGGTTCTGGGAAGAGAGGGGGCGATGGGGTCAGTGTGGGGGCTGTGGGGAGAGAAGGAGTGGTGGAGTCAGCGTGGGGGCTGTAGGGAGAGAGGGGGCAGTGCGATCAGAGTGTTGGCTTTGGGGAGAGAACGCGGCGGTGGGAGTTGTGGGGAGAGAGGGCTGTGGGTAGAGGGGGCTGTGAGGAGAAGGGCCTGTGGGGAGAGAGAGGGGCTGTGGGGTCAGTGTGGGGAGAGATTGGTCTTCGGAGAGAGAGCGGGGCGGTGGGGTCAGTGTGGGGAGAGATTGGTCTGTGGGGAGAGAGTGGGGCGGTGGGGTCAGTGGGGGGAGAGATTGGTCTGTGGGGAGAGTGCGGGGCGGTGGGATCAGTGGGGGGAGAGATTGGTCTGTGGGGAGATAGCGGGGCAGTGGGGTGAGTGATTGGTCTGTGGGGAGAGTGCGGGGCGGTGGGATCAGTGGGGGGAGAGATTGGTCTGTGGGGAGAGAGCGGGGCGGGGGGTCATTGTGGGGAGAGATTGGTCTGTGGGGAGAGAGTGGGGCGGTGGGGTCAGTGGGGGGAGAGATTGGTCTGTGGGGAGAGAGCGGGGGTGTGGGTGAAGTGTGGGGAGAGATTGGTCTGTGGGAGGGAGCGGGTGGTGGGGTCACTGCGGGGTCTGTGGGGAGAGAGAGGGCAGTAGAGTCAGTGCAGTAGCTGTGGAGAGAGAGCGGAGCAGTAGGGTCAGTGTGGGGGCTGACACAGGGCTGTGGGGAGAAAGGAGGGCGGTGGGGAGAGAGTGGTGCGGTGGGGGTTGTGGGAAGAGAGGGGGCGATGGGGTCAGTGTGGGGGCTGTGGGGAGAGAGGGAGTGGTGGAGTCAGCGTTGGGGCTGTAGGGAGAGAGGGGGCAGTGGGATCAGAGTGTTGGGTTGGTGGAGAGAACGCGGCGGTGGGAGTTGTGGGGAGAGAGGGCTGTGGGTAGAGGGGGCTGTGAGGAGAAGGGCCTGTGGGGAGAGAGGAGGAGTGTGGGGTCAGTGTGGTGGCTGTGGGGATAGAGTGGGGCGGTGGGGGCTGTGGGGAGAGGGGGCTATGGGGAGAGAGGGTGCTGTGGGGAGAGAGCGGAGCGGTGGGGTCAGTGGGGGGAGAGATTGGTCTGTGGGGAAGAGAGCGGGGCGGTGGGGTCAGTGTGGGGAGAGATTGGTCTGTGGGGAGAGAGTGGGGCGGTGGGGTCAGTGGGGGGAGAGATTGGTCTGTGGGGAGAGTGCGGGGCGGTGGGATCAGTGGGGGGAGACATTGGTCTGTGGGGAGATAGCGGGGTAGTGGGGTGAGTGATTGGTCTGTGGGGAGAGTGCGGGGCGGGGGGTCATTGTGGGGAGAGATTGGTCTGTGGGGAGAGTGTGGGGCGGTGGGGTCAGTGTGGGGAGAGATTGGTCTGTGGGGAGAGAGCGGGGCGGTGGGGTTAGTGTTGGGAGAGATTGGTCTGTGGGGAGATAGCGGGGCAGTGGGGTGAGTGATTGGTCTGTGGGGAGAGTGCGGGGCGGTGGGATCAGTGGGGGGAGAGATTGTCTGTGGGGTGAGAGCGGGGCGGTGGGGTCAGTGTGGCGAGAGATTGGTCTGTGGGGAGAGAGCGGGGCGGTGGGGTCAGTGTGGGGAGAGATTGGTCTGTGGGGAGAGAGCGGGGCGGTGGGGTCAGTGTGGGGAGAGATTGGTCTGTGGGGAGAGAGCGGGGCGGTGGTGTCAGTATGGGGAGAGATTGGCTGTGGGGAGAGAGCGGGGCGGTGGGGTTAGTGTTGGGAGAGATTGGTGTGTGGGGAGAGAGCGGGGTCGTGCGCTGAGTGTGGGGAGAGATTGGTTTGTGTAGAGAGTGCGGGGCGGTGGGATCAGTGGGGGGAGAGATTGGTCTGTGCGGAGATAGCGGGGCAGTGGGGTGAGTGATTGGTCTGTGGGGAGAGTGCGGGGCGGTGGGATCAGTGGGGGGAAAGATTGGTCTGTGGGGAGAGAGCGGGCGGTGGGGTCAGTGGGGGTAGAGATTGGTCTGTGGGGAGAGAGCGGGGCGGTGGGGTCAGTGCGGGGAGAGATTGGTCGTGGGGAGAGAGTGGGGCAGTGGGGTCAGTGTGGGGAGAGATTGGTCTGCGGAGAGAGTGCGGGGCGGTGGGGTCAGTGTGGGGGCTGTGGGGAGCGAGCGGGGCAGTGGGGTCAGTGTGGGGAGAGATTGGTCTGTGGCGGAGAACGGGGTGGCGGGGTCAGAGTGGGGAGAGATTGGTCTCTGGGGAGAGAGCAGGGCGTTGGGGTCTGTGTATGGGCTGTGGGGAGAGAGAGGGGCGGTGGGGTCAGTGTTGGAAGAGATTTGTCTGTGGGGAGAGAGCGGGGCGGTGGGTGAAGTGTGGGGAGAGATTGGTCTGTGGGAGGGAGCGGGTGGTGGGGTCACTGCGGGGTCTGTGGGGAGAGTGAGGGCAGTAGAGTCAGTGCAGTAGCTGTGGGGAGAGAGCTGAGCAGTGGGGTCAGTGTGGGGGCTGACACGGGGCTGTGGGGAGAAAGGAGGGCGGTGGGGAGAGAGGGGTGCGGTGGGGGTTATGGGTAGAGAGGGGGCGATGGGGTCAGTGTGGGGGCTGTGGGTAGAGAGGGAGTGGTGGAGTCAGCGTGGGGACTGTAGGGAGAGAGGGGGCAGTGGGATCAGAGTGTTGGCTTTGGGGAGAGAACGCGGCGGTGGGAGTTGTGGGGAGAGAGGGCTGTGGGTAGAGGGGGCTGTGAGGAGAAGGGCCTGTGGGGAGAGAGGAGGGGTGTGGGATCAGTGTGGTGCCTGTGCGGATAGAGTGGGGCGGTGGGGGCTGTGGGGAGAGGGGGCTGTGGGGAGAGAGGGTGCTGTGGGGAGAGAGAGGACTGTGGGGAGGGAGGGGGCTGTGGGGAGAGAGGGGGCTGTGGGGAGAGAGGGGGCTGTGGGGAGAGAGCGGTGCGGTGGTTTCAGTGGAGGGAGATATTGCTCTGAGGGGAGAGAGCGGGGTGGTGGGGTCAGTGGGGGGAGAGATTGGTCTGTGGGGAGAGAGCGGAGCGGTGGGGTCAGTGGGGGGAGAGATTGGTCTGTGGGGAGAGAGCAGGGGGGTGGGGTCAGTGTGGAGGGAGATTGGTCTGTGGGGAGAGAGTGGGGCGGTGGGGTCAGTGGGGGGAGAGATTGGTCTGTGGGGAGAGTGCGGGGCGGTGGGATCAGTGGGGGGAGAGATTGGTCTGTGGGGAGATAGCGGGGCAGTGGGGTGAGTGATTGGTCTGTGGTGAGAGTGCGGGGCGGTGGGATCAGTGGGTGGAGAGATTGGTCTGTGGGGAGAGAGCGGGGCGGTGGGGTCAGTGTAGGGGCTGTGGGGAGAGAGAGGGGCGGTGGGGTCAGTCTGGGGAGAGATTGGTCTGTGGCGGAGAACGGGGTGGTGGGATCAGAGTGGGGAGAGATTGGTCTGTGGGGAGAGTGCGGGGCAGTGGGGTCAGTGTGGGGAGAGATTGGTCTGTGGGGAGAGAGCGGGGCAGTGGGGTCAGTGTGGGGAGAGATTGGTCTGCGGAGAGAGTGCGGGGCGGTGGGGTCAGTGTGGGGGCTGTGGGGAGCGAGCGGGTCGGTGTGGTCAGTGTTGGGATAGATTGGTCTGTGGGTAGAGAGCTGGATGGTGGGGTCAGTGTGGGGAGAGATTGGTCTGTGGGGATAGAGCGGGGCGTTGGGGTCAGTGTAGGGGCTGTGGGAAGAGAGAGGGGCGGTGGGGTCAGTGTTGGGAGAGATTTTTCTGTGGGGAGAGAGCGGGTCTGAGGGGTCAGTGTGGCGAGAGATTGGTCTTCGGGGAGAGAGCGGGGAAGTGGGGTCAGTGTGGGGAGTGATTGGTCTTCGGGGAGAGAGCGGGGCAGTGGGGTCAGTGTGGTGAGAGATTGGTCTGAGGGGAGAGAGTGGGGCGGTGGGTCAGTGTTGGGAGAGATTTGTCTGTGGGGAGAGAGCGGGGCGGTGGGTGAAGTGTGGGGAGAGATTGGTCTGTGGGGAGAGAGCGGGGTCATGGGGTGAGTGTGGGGAGAGATTGATTTGTGTGGAGAGTGCGGGACGGTGGGGTCAGTGTTGGGGCTGTGGGGAGCGAGCGGGTCGGTGAGGTCAGTGTTGGGAGAGATAGGTCTGTGGGGAGAGAGCGGGGTGGTGGGGTCAGTGTGGGAAGAGATTGGTCTGTGGGGAGGGAGCAGGGCGTTGGGTTCAGTGTAGGGGCTGTGGGGAGAGAGAGGGGCGGGGGGGACAGTGTGGTGAGGGATTGTTCTGTGGCGGAGAATGGGGTGGTGGGGTCAGAGTGGGGAGAGATTGGCCTGTGGGGAGAGTGCGGGGCAGTGGGGTCAGTGTGGGGAGAGATTGGTCTGTGGGGAGAGAGCGGGGCAGTGTGGTCAGTGTTGGGAGAGATTTGTCTGTGGGGAGAGAGCGTGGCGTTGGGGTCAGTGAAGGGGCTGTGGGGAGAGAGAGGAGCGTTGGGGTCAGTGTTGGGAGAGATTTTTCTGTGGGGAGAGTGCGGGGCTGTGGGGTCAGTGTGGGGAGAGATTTGTTTTCGGGGAGAGAGCGGGGCGTTGGGGTCAGTGTATGGGCTGTGGGGAGAGAGAGGGTCGGAGGGGTCAGTGTTGGGAGAGATTTGTCTGTGGGGAGAGAGCGGGGCGGTGGGTGAAGTGTGGGGAGAGATTGGTCTGTGGGAGGGAGCGGGTGGTGGGGTCCCTGCGGGGACTGTGGTGAGAGAGAGGGCAGTAGAGTCAGTGCGGTTGCTGTGGGGAGAGAGCGGAGCAGTGGGGTCAGTGTGGGGGCTGACACGGGGCTGTGGGGAGAAAGGAGGGCGGTGGGGAGAGAGGGGTGCAGTGGGGGTTCTGGGAAGAGAGGGGGCGATGGGGTCAGTGTGGGGGCTGTGGGGAGAGAGGGAGTGGTGGAGTCAGCGTGGGGGCTGTAGGGGGAGAGGGGGCAGTGCGATCAGAGTGTTGGCTTTGGGGAGAGAACGCGGCGGTGGGAGTTGTGGGGAGAGAGGGCTGTGGGTAGAGGGGGCTGTGAGGAGAAGGGCCTGTGGGGAGAGAGAGGGGCTGTGGGGTCAGTGTGGGGAGAGATTGGTCTTCGGAGAGAGAGCGGGGCGGTGGGGTCAGTGTGGGGAGAGATTGGTCTGTGGGGAGAGAGTGGGGCGGTGGGGTCAGTGGGGGGAGAGATTGGTCTGTGGGGAGAGTGCGGGGCGGTGGGATCAGTGGGGGGAGAGATTGGTCTGTGGGGAGATAGCGGGGCAGTGGGGTGAGTGATTGGTCTGTGGGGAGAGTGCGGGGCGGTGGGATCAGTGGGGGGAGAGATTGGTCTGTGGGGAGAGAGCGGGGCGGGGGGTCATTGTGGGGAGAGATTGGTCTGTGGGGAGAGAGTGGGGCGGTGGGGTCAGTGTGGGGAGATATTGGTCTGTGGGGAGAGAGCGGGGCCGTGGGGTTAGTGTTGGGAGAGATAGGTCTGTGGGGAGAGAGCGGGGTCGTTGGGTGAGTGTGGGGAGAGATTGGTTTGTGTGGAGAGTGCGGGGCGGTGGGATCAGTGGGGGGAGAGATTGGTCTGTGGGGAGATAGCGGGGCAGTGGGGTGAGTGATTGGTCTGTGGGGAGAGTGCGGGGCGGTGGGATCAGTGTGGGGAGAGATTGGTCTGTGGGGAGAGAGCGGGGCGGTGGTGTCAGTGGAGGGAGAGATTGCTCTGTGGGGAGAGAGCGGAGCGGTGGGGTCAGTGGGGGGAGAGATTGGTCTGTGGGGAGAGAGCGGGGGTGTGGGTGAAGTGTGGGGAGAGATTGGTCTGTGGAATGGAGCGGGTGGTGGGGTCACTGCGGGGTCTGTGGGGAGAGAGAGGGCAGTAGAGTCAGTGCAGTAGCTGTGGGGAGAGAGCGGAGCAGTAGGGTCAGTGTGGGGGCTGACACGGGGCTGTGGGGAGAAAGGAGGGCGGTGGGGAGAGAGGGGTGCAGTGGGGGTTCTGGGAAGAGAGGGGGCGATGGGGTCAGTGTGGGGGCTGTGGGGAGAGGGAGTGGTGGAGTCAGCGTTGGGGCTGTAGGGAGAGAGGGGGCAGTGGGATCAGAGTGTTGGGTTGGTGGAGAGAACGCGGCGGTGGGAGTTGTGGGGAGAGAGGGCTGTGGGTAGAGGGGGCTGTGAGGAGAAGGGCCTGTGGGGAGAGAGGAGGAGTGTGGGGTCAGTGTGGTGGCTGTGGGGATAGAGTGGGGCGGTGGGGGCTGTGGGGAGAGGGGGCTATGGGGAGAGAGGGTGCTGTGGGGAGAGAGGGGACTGTGGGGAGAGAGGGGGCTGTGGGGAGAGAGGGGGCTGTGGGGAGAGAGGGGGCTGTGGGGACAGTGGGGGCTGTGGGGAGGGAGGTGGCTGTGGGGAGAGAGGGGGCTGTGGGGTCAGTGTGGGGAGAGATTTGTTTTCGGGGAGAGAGCGGGGCGTTGGGGTCAGTGTATGGGCTGTGGGGAGAGAGAGGGTCGGAGGGGTCAGTGTTGGGAGAGATTTGTCTGTGGGGAGAGAGCGGGGCGGTGGGTGAAGTGTGGGGAGAGATTGGTCTGTGGGAGGGAGCGGGTGGTAGGGTGACTGCGGGGTCTGTGTGGAGAGAGAGGGCAGTAGAGTCAGTGCGGTAGCTGTGGGGAGAGAGCGGAGCAGTGGGGTCAGTGTGGGGGCTGACACAGGGCTGTGGGGAGAAAGGGGTGCGGTGGGGAGAGAGGGGTGCGGTGGGGTTGTGGGAATAGAGGGGCCGATGGGGTCAGTGTGGGGGCTGTGGGGAGAGAGGGAGTGTTGGAGTCAGCGTGGGGGCTGTAGGGAGAGAGGGGGCAGTGGGATCAGAGTGTTGGCTATGGGGAGAGAACGCGGCGGTGGGAGTTGTGGGGAGAGAGGGCTGTGGGTAGAGGGGGCTGTGAGGAGAAGGGCCGTGGGTAGAGAGGAGGGGTGTGGGGTCAGTGTGGTGGCTGTGGGGATAGAGTGGGGCGGTGGCGGCTGTGGGGAGAGGGGGCTGTGGGGAGAGAGATTGGTCTGAGGGGAAAGAGCAGGGCGGTGTGGTCAGTGTTAGGAGAGATTTGTCTGTGGGGAGAGAGCGGGGACGTGGGTGAAGTGTGGGGAGAGTTTGGTCTGTGGGGAGAGAGCGGGGCGGTGGGGTCAGTGTGGGGATAGATTGGTCTGTGGGGAGAGAGCGGGGCGGTGGGGTCAGTGTGGGGAGAGATTGGTCTGTTGGGTGAGAGTGGGGCGGTGGGGTCAGTGTGGGGTGAGATTGATCTGTGGGGAGAGAGCGGGGCCGTGGGGTTAGTGTTGGGAGAGATTGGTCTGTGGGGAGAGAGCGGGGTCGTCGGGTGAGTGTGGGGAGAGATTGGTCTGTGTGGAGAGTGCGGGACGGTGGGGTCATTGTGGGGGCTGTGGGGAGCGAGTGGGTCGGTGTGGTCAGTGTTGGGAGAGATTGGTCTGTGGGTAGAGAGTGGGGGGTGGGGTCAGTGTGGGGAGAGATTGGTCTCTGGGGAGAGAGCATGGCGTTGGGGTCAGTGTGGGGATAGATTGGTCTGTGGGGTGAGAGCGGGCCGGTGGGGTCAGTGTGTGGAGAGATTGGTCTGTGGGGACAGAGCGGGGCGGTGGGTTCAGTGTGGGGAGAGTTTTGTCTGTGGGGAGAGAGCGGGTCGGTGGGGTCAGTGTGGGGAAAGATTGGTCTGTGGGGTGAGAGCGGGGCGGTGGGGTCAGTGTGGGGAGAGATTGATCTGTGGGGAGAGAGCGGGGCCGTGGGGTTAGTGTTGGGAGAGATTGGTCTGTGGGGAGAGAGCGGGGTCGTCGGGTGAGTGTGGGGAGAGATTGGTCTGTGTGGAGAGTGCGGGACGGTGGGGTCAGTGTGGGGGCTGTGGGGAGCGAGCGGGTCGGTGTGGTCAGTGTTGGGAGAGATTGGTCTGTGGGTAGAGTGCGGGGGGAGGTGTCAGTGTGGGGAGAGATTGATCTGTGGGGATAGAGAGGGGCGTTGGGGTCAGCGTAGGGGCTGTGGGGACAGAGAGGGGTGGTGGGGTCAGTGTGGGGAGAGATTGGTCTGTGGCGGAGAACGGGGTGGTGGGGTCAGTGTTGGGAGATATTTTTCTGTGGGGAGAGAGCGGGGCAGTGGGGTCAGTGTGGAGAGAGATTGGTCTTTGGGGAGAGAGCGGGGCAGTGGGGTCAGTGTGGGGAGAGATTGGTCTGCGGGGAGAGTGCGGGGCGGTGGGGTCAGTGTGGGGGCTGTGGGGAGCGAGCGGGTCGGTGTGGTCAGTGTTGGGAGAGATTGGTCTGTGGGTAGAGTGCGGGGTGGAGGTGTCAGTGTGTGGAGAGATTGATCTGTGGGGATAGAGAGGGGCGTTGGGGTCAGCGTAGGGGATGTGGGGACAGAGAGGGGCGGTGGGGTCAGTGTGGGGAGAGATTGGTCTGTGGCGGAGAACGGGGTGGTGGGGTCAGTGTTGGGAGATATTTTTCTGTGGGGAGAGAGCGGGGCAGTGGGGTCAGTGTGGAGAGAGATTGGTCTTTGGGGAGAGAGCGGGGCAGTGGGGTCAGTGTGGTGAGAGATTGGTCTGAGGGGAGAGAGCGGGGCGGTGGGGTCACTGTAGGGGCTGTGGCGAGAGAGGGCTATGGGGAGAGGGGGCTGTGGGGAGAGGGGGCTGTGGGGAGAGGGGGCTGTGGGGAGAGGGGGCTGTGGGGAGAGGGGGCTGTGGGCAGAGGCGGCTGTGGGCAGAGTATGCTGTGGGGGGAGAGGGGGCTGTGGGGAAAGGGGGCTGTGTGGAGAGGAGGCTGTGGGGAGAGAGGGGCCTGTGTGGAGATAGGAAGGGGGGTGGTGTCAGTGTGGTGGCTGTGGGGAGACAGAGGGACGGTGGGGTCAGTGTGGGGACTGTGGGGAGAGAGTGAGGCGGTGGGGGCTGTGGGGAGAAGGGGCTGTGGGGAGAAAGGGGTCTGTGGGGAGAGAGGGGGCTGTGGGGAGAGAGGGGGCTGTGGGGAGAGAGGGGGTCATACGGAGAGAGGAGGGATGTGGGGTCAGTGTTGTGGCTGTGGGGAGAGAGTGAGGCGGTGGGGGCTGTGGGGAGAGGGAGCTGTGGGGAGAGGGGGCTGTGGGCAGAGGAGGCTGTGGGCAGAGGAGGCTGTGGACAGAGGAGGCTGTGAGCAGAGGAGGCTGTGGTGGGAAAGGGGGCTGTGGGGAGAGAGGGGGTTGTGGGGAGAGAGGGAGCTGTGGGCAGCGAGGGGTCTGTGCGGAGAGAGCAGGGCGGTGGGGTCAGTGGGGGGAGAGATTGGTCTGTGGGGAGAGAGTGGGGCGGTGGGGTCAGTGGGGGGAGAGATTGGTCTGTGGGGCGAGTGCGGGGCGGTGGGGTCAGTGGGGGGAGAGATTGGTCTGTGGGGAGAGAGCGGCGCGGTGGGGTCAGTGAGGGGAGAGATTGGTCTGTGGGGAGAGAGCGGGGCGGTGGGTTCAGTGTGGGGAGAGATTGGTCTGTGGGCAGAGAGCAGGGCGGTGGGGTCAGTGTGGGGAGAGATTGGTCTGTGGGGAGAGAGCGGGGCGGTGGGGTCAGTGTGGGGAGACATTGGTCTGTTGGGAGAGAGCGGGGCGGTGGGGTCAGTGTGGGGAGAGATTGATCTGTGGGCAGAGAGCGGGGCGGTGGGGTCAGTGTGGGGAGAGATTGGTCTGTGGGGAGAGAGCGGGGCGGTGGGGTCAGTGTGGGGAGAGATTGGTCTGTGGGAGTGAGCGGGTGGTGGGGTCACTGCGGGGTCTGTGGGGAGAGAGAGGGCAGTAGAGTCAGTGCGGTAGCTGTGGGGAGAGAGCGAAGCAGTGGGGTCAGTGTGGGGGCTGATACGGGGCTGTGGGGAGAAAGGTGGGCGGTGGGGAGAGAGGGGTGCGGTGGGTTTGTGGGAAGAGAGGGGGCGATGGGGCAAGTGGGGGGGCTGTGGGGAGAGAGGGAGTGTTGGAGTCAGCGTGGGGGCTGTAGGGAGGGAGGGGGCAGTGGGATCAGAGTGTTGGCTTTGGGGAGAGAACGCGGCGGTAGGAGTTGTGGGGAGAGAGGGCTGTGAGTAGAGGGGGCTGTGAGTTGAAGGGCCTGTGGGGAGAGAGGAGGGTTGTGGGGTCAGTGTGGTGACTGTGGGGAGAGAGTGGGGCGGTGGGGGCTGTGGGGAGAGGGGGCTGTGGGGAGTGAGGGGGCTGTGGGGAGAGAGGGGACTGTGGGGAGGGAGGGGGCTGTGGAGAGAGATGGGGCTGTGGGGAGAGAGGGGGCTGTGGGGAGAGAGCAGGGCAGTGGGGTCAGTGTGGGGAGAGATTGGTCTGTGGGAGAGGGCCGGGTGGTGGGGTCACTCCAGGGTCTGTGGCTGTGGGGAGAGAGATTGGTCTGAGGGGAAAGAGCAGGGCAGTGGGGTCAGTGTGGGGAGAGATTGGTCTGTGGGCTGAGAGCGGGGCGGTGGGGTCAGTGTGGGGAGAGAGCGGGGCGGTGGGGTCAGTGTGGGGAGAGATTGGTCTGTGGGGAGAGAGCGGGGCGGTGGGGTCAGTGTGGGGAGAGATTGGTCTGTGGGGTGAGAGCGGGCCGGTGGGGTCAGTGTGTGGAGAGATTGGTCTGTGGGGAGAGAACGGGGCGGTGGGGTCAGTGTGGGGAGAGTTTGGTCTGTGGGGAGAGAGCGGGGCGGTGAGGTCAGTGTGGGGAGAGATTGGTCTGTGGGGTGAGAGTTGGGCGGTGGGGTCAGTGTAAGGAGAGATTGATCTGTGGGGAGAGAGCGGGGCCGTGGGGTTAGTGTTGGGAGTGATTCATCTGTGGGGAGAGAGCGGGGTCGTCGGGTGAGTGTGGGGAGAGATTGGTCTGTGTGGAGAGTGCGGGATGGTGGGGTCAGTGTGGGGGCTGTTGGGAGCGAGCGGGTCGGTGTGGTCAGTGTTGGGAGAGATTGGTCTGTGGGTAGAGAGCGGGGTGGTGGGGTCAGTGTGGGGAGAGATTGGTCTCTGGGGAGAGAGCAGGGCGTTGGGGTCAGTGTATGGGCTGTGGGGAGAGAGAGGGGCGGTGGGGTCAGTGTGGGGAGAGATTGGTCTGTGGCGGAGAACGGGGTGGTGGGGTCAGAGTGGGGAGAAATTGGTCTCTGGGGAGAGAGAAGGGCGTTGGGGTCAGTGTATGGGCTGTGGGGAGAGAGAGGGGCGGGGGGGTCAGTGTTGGGAGAGATTTGTCTGTGGGGAGAGAGCGGGGCGGTGGGTGAAGTGTGGGGAGAGATTGGTCTGTGGGAGGGAGCGGGTGGTGGGGTGACTGCGGGGTCTGTGTGGAGAGAGAGGGCAGTAGAGTCAGTGCGGTAGCTGTGGGGAGAGAGCGGAGCAGTGGGGTCAGTGTGGGGGCTGACACAGGGCTGTGGGGAGAAAGGGGTGCGGTGGGGAGAGAGGGGTGCGGTGGGGTTGTGGGAATAGAGGGGCCGATGGGGTCAGTGTGGGGGCTGTGGGGAGAGAGGGAGTGTTGGAGTCAGCGTGGGGGCTGTAGGGAGAGAGGGGGCAGTGGGATCAGAGTGTTGGCTATGGGGAGAGAACGCGGCGGTGGGAGTTGTGGGGAGAGAGGGCTGTGGGTAGAGGGGGCTGTGAGGAGAAGGGCCGTGGGTAGAGAGGAGGGGTGTGGGGTCAGTGTGGTGGCTGTGGGGATAGAGTGGGGCGGTGGCGGCTGTGGGGAGAGGGGGCTGTGGGGAGAGAGATTGGTCTGAGGGGAAAGAGCAGGGCGGTGTGGTCAGTGTTAGGAGAGATTTGTCTGTGGGGAGAGAGCGGGGACGTGGGTGAAGTGTGGGGAGAGTTTGGTCTGTGGGGAGAGAGCGGGGCGGTGGGGTCAGTGTGGGGATAGATTGGTCTGTGGGAGAGAGCCGGGTGGTGGGGTCACTGTAGGGTCTCTGGCGAGAGAGGGCTGTGGGTAGAGGGGGCTGTGGGGAGAGAGTGAGGCGGTGGGGGCTGTGGGAAGAGGGGGCTGTGGGGAGAGGGGGCTGTGGGGAGAGGGGGCTGTGGGGAGAGGGGGCTGTGGGCAGAGGAGCCTGTGGGCAGAGGAGCCTGTGGGCAGAGGAGGTTGTGGGCAGAGGAGGCTGTGGGTGGAAAGGGGGCTGTGGGGAGAGAGGGGGTTGTGGGGAGAAAGGGATCTGTGGGGAGAGAGGGGGCTGTGAGGAGAGGGGGCTGTGGGGAGAGAGGGGACTGTGGGGAGAGAGGGGACTGTAGGGAGCGAGGGGTCTGTGCGGAGAGAGGAGGGCGGTGGGGTCAGTGGGGGAAGAGATTGGTCTGTGGGGAGAGAGCGTGGTGGTGGGGTCAGTGGGGGGAGAGATTGGTCTGTGGGGAGAGTGCGGGGCGGTGGGATCTGTGGGGGGAGAGATTGGTCTGTGGGGAGAGAGCGGGGCGGTGGGGTCAGTGGGGGTACAGATTGGTCTGTGGGGCGAGAGCGGGGCGGTGGGATCTGTGGGGGGAGAGATTGGTCTGTGGGGATAGAGTGGGGCGTTGGGGTCAGCGTAGGGGCTGTGGGGAGATAGCGGGGAGGTGGGGTCAGTGTGGTGAGAGATTGATCTGTGGGGAGTGTGCGGGGTGGTGGGGTCAGTGTTGGGAGATATTTTTCTGTGGGGAGAGAGCGGGGCAGTGGGGTCAGTGTGGAGAGAGATTGGTCTTTGGGGAGAGAGCGGGGCAGTGGGGTCAGTGTGGTGAGAGATTGGTATGTGGGGAGAGAGTGGGGCGGTGGGTTCAGTGTGGGGAGAGATTGGTCTGTGGGCAGAGAGCAGGGCGGTGGGGTCAGAGAGGGTAGAGATTGGTCTGTGGGGAGAGAGCGGGGCGGTGGGGTCAGTGTGGGGAGAGATTGGTCTGTGGGGAGAGAGCGGGGCGGTGGGGTCAGTGTGGGGAGACATTGGTCTGTGGGGAGAGAGCGGGGCGGTGGGGTCAGTGTGGGGAGAGACTGGTCTGTGGGGAGAGAGCGGGGCGGTGGGGTCAGTGTGGGGAGTGATTGGTCTGTGGGGTGAGAGCGGGGTGGTGGGGTCAGTGTGGGGAGAGATTGGTCTGTGGGGAGAGTGCGGGGCGGTGGGATCAGTGGGGGGAGAGATTGGTCTGTGGGGAGAGAGCGGGGCGGTGGGGTCAGTGGGGGTAGAGATTAGTCTGTGGGGAGAGAGCGGGGCGGTGGGGTCAGTGTGGGGAGAGATTGGTCTGTGGCGGAGATCGGGGTGGTGGGGTCAGAGTGGGGAGAGATTGGTCTGTGGTGGAGAACGGGGTGGTGGGGTCATAATGGGGAGAGATTGGTCTGTGGGGAGAGAGTGGGGCAGTGGGGTCAGTGTGGGGAGAGATTGGTCTGTGGGGATAGAGCGGGGCAGTGGGGTCAGTGTGGGGAGAGATTGGTCTGCGGGGAGAGAGCGGGGCGGTGGGGTCAGTGTGGGGAGAGATTGGTCTGTGGGGAGAGAGCTGGGCGTTGGGGTCAGTGTGGGAAGAGATTGATCTGTGGGGAGAGAGCGGGGCGGTGGTGTTAGTGTTGGGAGAGATTGGTCTGTGTGGAGAGAGCAGGGAGTTGGGGTCAGTGTATGGGCTGTGGGGAGAGAGAGGGGCGGTGAGGTCAGTGTGGGGAGAGATTGGTCTGTGGGGAGAGAGCGGGACGGTGGGGTCAGTGTGGGGAGAGATTGGTCTGTGGGGTGAGAGCGGGGTGGTGGGGTCAGTGTGGGGAGAGATTGGTCTGTTGGGAGAGAGCGGGGCGGTGGGGTCAGTGTGGGAAGAGATTGATCTGTGGGGAGAGAGCGGGGCGGTGGGGTTAGTGTTGGGAGAGATTGGTCTGTGTGGAGAGTGCGGGTCGGTGGGGTCAGTTTGGGGCTGTGGGGAGCAAGCGGGTCGGTGTGGTCAGTGTTAGGAGAGATTGGTCTGTGGGTAGAGTGCGGGGTGGAGGTGTCAGTGTGTGGAGAGATTGATCTGTGGGGATAGAGAGGGGCGTTGGGGTCAGCGTAGGGGATGTGGGGACAGAGAGGGGCGGTGGGGTCAGTGTGGGGAGAGATTGGTCTGTGGCGGAGAACGGGGTGGTGGGGTCAGTGTTGGGAGATATTTTTCTGTGGGGAGAGAGCGGGGCAGTGGGGTCAGTGTGGAGAGAGATTGGTCTTTGGGGAGAGAGCGGGGCAGTGGGGTCAGTGTGGTGAGAGATTGGTCTGAGGGGAGAGAGCGGGGCGGTGGGGTCACTGTAGGGGCTGTGGCGAGAGAGGGCTATGGGGAGAGGGGGCTGTGGGGAGAGGGGGCTGTGGGGAGAGGGGGCTGTGGGGAGAGGGGGCTGTGGGGAGAGGGGGCTGTGGGCAGAGGCGGCTGTGGGCAGAGTATGCTGTGGGGGGAGAGGGGGCTGTGGGGAAAGGGGGCTGTGTGGAGAGGAGGCTGTGGGGAGAGAGGGGCCTGTGTGGAGATAGGAAGGGGGGTGGTGTCAGTGTGGTGGCTGTGGGGAGACAGAGGGACGGTGGGGTCAGTGTGGGGACTGTGGGGAGAGAGTGAGGCGGTGGGGGCTGTGGTGAGAAGGGGCTGTGGGGAGAAAGGGGTCTGTGGGGAGAGAGGGGGCTGTGGGGAGAGAGGGGGCTGTGGGGAGAGAGGGGGTCATACGGAGAGAGGAGGGATGTGGGGTCAGTGTTGTGGCTGTGGGGAGAGAGTGAGGCGGTGGGGGCTGTGGGGAGAGGGAGCTGTGGGGAGAGGGGGCTGTGGGCAGAGGAGGCTGTGGGCAGAGGAGGCTGTGGACAGAGGAGGCTGTGAGCAGAGGAGGCTGTGGTGGGAAAGGGGGCTGTGGGGAGAGAGGGGGTTGTGGGGAGAGAGGGAGCTGTGGGGAGCGAGGGGTCTGTGCGGAGAGAGCAGGGCGGTGGTGTCAGTGGGGGGAGAGATTGGTCTGTGGGGAGAGAGTGGGGCGGTGGGGTCAGTGGGGGGAGAGATTGGTCTGTGGGGCGAGTGCGGGGCGGTGGGGTCAGTGGGGGGAGAGATTGGTCTGTGGGGAGAGAGCGGCGCGGTGGGGTCAGTGAGGGGAGAGATTGGTCTGTGGGGAGAGAGCGGGGCGGTGGGTTCAGTGTGGGGAGAGATTGCTCTGTGGGCAGAGAGCAGGGCGGTGGGGTCAGTGTGGGGAGAGATTGGTCTGTGGGGAGAGAGCGGGGCGGTGGGGTCAGTGTGGGGAGACATTGGTCTGTTGGGAGAGAGCGGGGCGGTGGGGTCAGTGTGGGGAGAGATTGATCTGTGGGCAGAGAGCGGGGCGGTGGGGTCAGTGTGGGGAGAGATTGGTCTGTGGGGAGAGAGCGGGGCGGTGGGGTCAGTGTGGGGAGAGATTGGTCTGTGGGAGTGAGCGGGTGGTGGGGTCACTGCGGGGTCTGTGGGGAGAGACAGGGCAGTAGAGTCAGTGCGGTAGCTGTGGGGAGAGAGCGAAGCAGTGGGGTCAGTGTGGGGGCTGATACGGGGCTGTGGGGAGAAAGGTGGGCGGTGGGGAGAGAGGGGTGCGGTGGGTTTGTGGGAAGAGAGGGGGCGATGGGGCAAGTGGGGGGGCTGTGGGGAGAGAGGGAGTGTTGGAGTCAGCGTGGGGGCTGTAGGGAGGGAGGGGGCAGTGGGATCAGAGTGTTGGCTTTGGGGAGAGAACGCGGCGGTGGGAGTTGTGGGGAGAGAGGGCTGTGAGTAGAGGGGGCTGTGAGTTGAAGGGCCTGTGGGGAGAGAGGAGGGTTGTGGGGTCAGTGTGGTGACTGTGGGGAGAGAGTGGGGCGGTGGGGGCTGTGGGGAGAGGGGGCTGTGGGGAGTGAGGGGGCTGTGGGGAGAGAGGGGACTGTGGGGAGGGAGGGGGCTGTGGAGAGAGATGGGGCTGTGGGGAGAGAGGGGGCTGTGGGGAGAGAGCAGGGCAGTGGGGTCAGTGTGGGGAGAGATTGGTCTGTGGGAGAGGGCCGGGTGGTGGGGTCACTCCAGGGTCTGTGGCGAGAGAGGGCTGTGGGTAGAGGGGGCTGTGGGGAGAGAGTGAGGCGGTGGGGGCTGTGGGGAGAGGGGGCTGTGGGGAGAGGGGGCTGTGGGGAGAGGGGGCTGTGGGCAGAGGAGGCTGTGGGCAGAGGAGGCTGTGGGCAGAGGAGGCTGTGGGCAGAGGAGGCTGTGGGTGGAAAGGGGGCTGTGGGGAGAGAGGGAGTTGTGGGGAGGGAGGGATCTGTGGGGAGAGAGGGGGCTGTGGGGAGAGAGCAGGGCAGTGGGGTCAGTGGGGGGAGAGATTGTTGTGTGGGGAGAGAGCGGGACGGTGGGGTAAGTGTGGGGAGAGATTGGTCTGTGGGAGAGAGCCGGGTGGTGGGGTCACTGTAGGGTCTCTGGCGAGAGAGGGCTGTGGGTAGAGGGGGCTGTGGGGAGAGAGTAAGGCGGTGGGGGCTGTGGGGAGAAGGGGCTGTGGGGAGAAAGGGGTCTGTGGGGAGAGAGGGGGCTGTGGGGAGAGAGGGGGCTGTGGGGAGAGAGGGGGTCATACGGAGAGAGGAGGGATGTGGGGTCAGTGTTGTGGCTGTGGGGAGAGAGTGAGGCGGTGGGGGCTGTGGGGAGAGGGAGCTGTGGGGAGAGGGAGCTGTGGGGAGAGGGGGCTGTGGGCAGAGGAGGCTGTGGGCAGAGGAGGCTGTGGACAGAGGAGGCTGTGAGCAGAGGAGGCTGTGGTGGGAAAGGGGGCTGTGGGGAGAGAGGGGGTTGTGGGGAGAGGGGGCTGTGGGGAGATGGGGCTGTGGGGAGAGGGGGCTGTGGGCAGAGGAGCCTGTGGGCAGAGGAGGCTGTGGACGGAGGAGCCTGTGGGCAGAGGAGGCTGTGGACAGAGGAGGCTGTGGGTCGAAAGGGGGCTGTGGGGAGAGAGGGGGTTGTGGGGAGAGAGGGATCTGTGGGGAGAGAGGGATCTGTGGGGAGGGATGGGGCTGTGGAGAGAGATGGGGCTGTGGGGAGAGAGGGGGCGGTGGGGGCTGTGGGGAGAGGGGGCTGTGGGGAGTGAGGGGGCTGTGGGGAGAGAGGGGACTGTGGGGAGAGAGGGGACTGTGGGGAGGGAGGGGGCTGTGGAGAGAGATGGGGCTGTGGGGAGAGAGGGGGCTGTGGGGAGAGAGCAGGGCAGTGGGGTCAGTGTGGGGAGAGATTGGTCTGTGGGAGAGAGCCGGGTGGTGGGGTCACTGTAGGGTCTCTGGCGAGAGAGGGCTGTGGGTAGAGGGGGCTGTGGGGAGAGAGTAAGGCGGTGGGGGCTGTGGGAAGAGGGGGCTGTGGGGAGAGGGGGCTGTGGGGAGATGGGGTTGTGGGGAGAGGGGGCTGTGGGCAGAGCAGCCTGTGGGCAGAGGAGGCTGTGGACAGAGGAGGCTGTGGGTCGAAAGGGGGCTGTGGGGAGAGAGGGGGTTGTGGGGAGAGAGGGATCTGTGGGGAGAGAGGGGGCTGTGAGGAGAGGGGGCTGTGGGGAGAGAGGGGACTGTGGGGAGAGAGGGGACTGTAGGGAGCGAGGGGTCTGTGCGGAGAGACGAGGGCGGTGGAGTCTGTGGGGGGAGAGATTGGTCTGTAGGGAGAGTGCTGGGCGGTGTGATCTGTGGGGGGAGAGATTGGTCTGTGGGGAGAGTGCGGGGCGATGGGGTCAGTGTGGGTAGAGATTGGTCTGTGGGGGAGAGAGCGGGGCGGTGGGGTCAGTGTGGGGAGAGATTGGACTGTGGGGAGAGAGTGGGGTGGTGGGGTCAGTGTGGGGAGAGATTGGTCTGTTGGGAGAGAGCGGGGCGGTGGTGTCAGTGTGGGGAGAGATTGGTCCGTGGGGAGAGAGCGGGGCGGTGGGGTCAGTGTGGGGAGAGATTGGTCTGTGGGGAGAGAGTGGGGCGGTGGGGTCAGTGTGGGGAGAGATTGGTCTGTTGGGAGAGAGCGGGGCGGTTGTGTCAGTGTGGGGAGAGATTGATCTGTGGGCAGAGAGCGGGGCGGTGGGGTCAGTGTGGGGAGAGATTGGGCAGTGGGGTGAGAGCGGGTCGGTGGGGTCACTGTAGGGGCTGTGTCGAGAGAGGGCTGTGGGGAGAGGGGGCTGTGGGGAGAGGGGGCTGTGGGGAGAGGGGGCTGTG
Source organism: Narcine bancroftii (assembly GCF_036971445.1). Lineage (NCBI taxonomy): Eukaryota > Metazoa > Chordata > Chondrichthyes > Torpediniformes > Narcinidae > Narcine > Narcine bancroftii. The sequence goes on from NC_091471.1 coordinate 326,120,205, forward strand.
GGGAGATGGGGCTGTGGGGAGAGGTGGCTGTGGGGAGAGAGGGGACTGTGGGGAGAGAGGGGACTGTGGGGAGAGAGGGGACTGTAGGGAGCGAGGGGTCTGTGCGGAGAGAGGAGGGCGGTGGTGTCAGTGGGGGAAGAGATTGGTCTGTGGGGAGAGAGCGTGGTGGTGGGGTCAGTGGGGGGAGAGATTGGTCTGTGGGGAGAGTGCGGGGCGGTGGGATCTGTGGGGGGAGAGATTGGTCTGTGGGGAGAGAGCGGGGCGGTGGGGTCAGTGGGGGTACAGATTGGTCTGTGGGGCGAGTGCGGGGCGGTGGGATCTGTGGGGGGAGAGATTGGTCTGTGGGGATAGAGTGGGGCGTTGGGGTCAGCGTAGGGGCTGTGGGGAGATAGCGGGGAGGTGGGGTCAGTGTGGTGAGAGATTGATCTGTGGGGAGTGTGCGGGGTGGTGGGGTCAGTGTTGGGAGATATTTTTCTGTGGGGAGAGAGCGGGGCAGTGGGGTCAGTGTGGAGAGAGATTGGTCTTTGGGGAGAGAGCGGGGCAGTGGGGTCAGTGTGGTGAGAGATTGGTATGTGGGGAGAGAGTGGGGCGGTGGGTTCAGTGTGGGGAGAGATTGGTCTGTGGGCAGAGAGCAGGGCGGTGGGGTCAGAGAGGGTAGAGATTGGTCTGTGGGGAGAGAGCGGGGCGGTGGGGTCAGTGTGGGGAGAGATTGGTCTGTGGGGAGAGAGCGGGGCGGTGGGGTCAGTGTGGGGAGACATTGGTCTGTGGGGAGAGAGCGGGGCGGTGGGGTCAGTGTGGGGAGAGACTGGTCTGTGGGGAGAGAGCGGGGCGGTGGGGTCAGTGTGGGGAGTGATTGGTCTGTGGGGTGAGAGCGGGGTGGTGGGGTCAGTGTGGGGAGAGATTGGTCTGTGGGGAGAGTGCGGGGCGGTGGGATCAGTGGGGGGAGAGATTGGTCTGTGGGGAGAGAGCGGGGCGGTGGGGTCAGTGGGGGTAGAGATTAGTCTGTGGGGAGAGAGCGGGGCGGTGGGGTCAGTGTGGGGAGAGATTGGTCTGTGGCGGAGATCGGGGTGGTGGGGTCAGAGTGGGGAGAGATTGGTCTGTGGTGGAGAACGGGGTGGTGGGGTCATAATGGGGAGAGATTGGTCTGTGGGGAGAGAGTGGGGCAGTGGGGTCAGTGTGGGGAGAGATTGGTCTGTGGGGATAGAGCGGGGCAGTGGGGTCAGTGTGGGGAGAGATTGGTCTGCGGGGAGAGAGCGGGGCGGTGGGGTCAGTGTGGGGAGAGATTGGTCTGTGGGGAGAGAGCTGGGCGTTGGGGTCAGTGTGGGAAGAGATTGATCTGTGGGGAGAGAGCGGGGCGGTGGTGTTAGTGTTGGGAGAGATTGGTCTGTGTGGAGAGAGCAGGGAGTTGGGGTCAGTGTATGGGCTGTGGGGAGAGAGAGGGGCGGTGAGGTCAGTGTGGGGAGAGATTGGTCTGTGGGGAGAGAGCGGGACGGTGGGGTCAGTGTGGGGAGAGATTGGTCTGTGGGGTGAGAGCGGGGTGGTGGGGTCAGTGTGGGGAGAGATTGGTCTGTTGGGAGAGAGCGGGGCGGTGGGGTCAGTGTGGGAAGAGATTGATCTGTGGGGAGAGAGCGGGGCGGTGGGGTTAGTGTTGGGAGAGATTGGTCTGTGTGGAGAGTGCGGGTCGGTGGGGTCAGTTTGGGGCTGTGGGGAGCAAGCGGGTCGGTGTGGTCAGTGTTAGGAGAGATTGGTCTGTGGGTAGAGAGCGGGGTGGTTAGGTCAGTGTGGGGAGAGATTAGTCTGTGGGGAGAGAGCAGGGAGTTGGGGTCAGTGTATGGGCTGTGGGGAGAGAGAGGGGCGGTGAAGTCAGTGTGGGGAGAGATTGGTCTGTGGCGGAGAACGGGGTGGTGGGGTCAGTGTTGGGAGAGATATGTCTGTGGGGAGAGAGCGGGGCAGTGGGGTCAGTGTGGGGAGAGATTGGTCTGTGGGAGAGAGCGGGGCGTTGGGGTCATTGTGGGGGCAGTGGGGAGAGAGAGGGGCGGTGGGTCATAGTGGGGAGAGATTGGTCTGTGGGGAGAGAGCGGGGCGGTGGGGTCAGTGTTGGGAGAGATTGGTCTGTGGGGAGAGAGCGGGGCGGTGGGTTCAGTGTGGGGAGTGATTGGTCTTTGGGGAGAGAGCGGGGCGGTGGGGTCAGTGTGGGGAGAGATTGGTCTGTGGGGAGAATGTGGGGCCTGAGGGGAGAGTGTGGGGCGGGTGGTGTCAGTGTGGGGGCTGTGGGGAGAGAGCGGGGCGGTCGCGTCGGTTTGGGGGTTGTGGGGAGAGAGAGGCCGGTAGGGTCAGTGCGTTAGCTGTGGAGAGAGAGCGGAGCAGTGGGGTCAGTGTGGGGGCTGACATGGGGCTGTGGGGAGAAAGGGAGGCGGTGGGGAGAGAGGGGTGCGGTGGCGGTTGTGGGAAGAGAGGGGGCGATGGGGTCAGTGTGGGGCCTGTGGGGAGAGAGGGAGTGGTGGGGTCAGTGTGGGGCTGTAGGGAGAGAGGGGGCCGTGGGATCAGAGTGGTGGCTTTGGGGATAGAACACGGCGGTCGCGGTTGTGGGGAGAGGGGGCTGTGAGGAGAGGGGCCTTTGGGGAGAGAGGAGGGGTGTGGGTCAGTGTGGTCGCTGTGGGGAGAGAGTGGGGCGGTGGGGGCTGTGGGGAGAGGGGGCTGTGGGGAGAGAGCGGGGCGGTGGCGTCAGTGTGGGGAGAGATTGGTCTGTGGGGTGAGAGCGGGTCGGTGGGGTCAGTGTGGGGAGAAATTGGTCTGTGGGGAGAGAGCGGGGCGGTGGGGTCAGTGTGGGGAGAGATTGTTCTGTGGGGTGAGAGTGGGGTGGTGGGGTCAGTGTGGGGATAGATTGGTCTGTGGGGAGAGAGCGGAGCGGTGGGGTCAGTGTGGGGAGAGATTGGTCTGTGGGGAGAGAGCGGGGCGGTGGGGTCAGTGTGGGGAGAGATTGGTCTGTGGGGAGAGAGCGGGGCGGTGGGGTCAGTGTGGGGAGAGATTGGTCTGTGGGGAGAGAGCGGGGCGGTGGCGTCAATGTGGGGAGAAATTGGTCTGTGGGGTGAGAGCGGGTCGGTGGGGTCAGTGTGGGGAGAAATTGGTCTGTGGGGAGAGAGCGGGGCGGTGGGGTCAGTGTGGGGAGAGATTGGTCTGTGGGGAGAGAGCGGGGCGGTGGGGTCAGTGTGGGGAGAGATTGGTCTGTGGGAGAGAGCGGGGCGTTGGGGTCATTGTGGGGGCAGTGGGGAGAGAGAGGGGCGGTGGGTCATAGTGGGGAGAGATTGGTCTGTGGGGAGAGAGCGGGGCGGTGGGGTCAGTGTTGGGAGAGATTGGTCTGTGGGGAGAGAGCGGGGCGGTGGGTTCAGTGTGGGGAGTGATTGGTCTTTGGGGAGAGAGCGGGGCGGTGGGGTCAGTGTGGGGAGAGATTGGTCTGTGGGGAGAATGTGGGGCCTGAGGGGAGAGTGTGGGGCGGGTGGTGTCAGTGTGGGGGCTGTGGGGAGAGAGCGGGGCGGTCGCGTCGGTTTGGGGGTTGTGGGGAGAGAGAGGCCGGTAGGGTCAGTGCGGTAGCTGTGGAGAGAGAGCGGAGCAGTGGGGTCAGTGTGGGGGCTGACATGGGGCTGTGGGGAGAAAGGGAGGCGGTGGGGAGAGAGGGGTGCGGTGGCGGTTGTGGGAAGAGAGGGGGCGATGGGGTCAGTGTGGGGCCTGTGGGGAGAGAGGGAGTGGTGGGGTCAGTGTGGGGCTGTAGGGAGAGAGGGGGCCGTGGGATCAGAGTGGTGGCTTTGGGGATAGAACACGGCGGTCGCGGTTGTGGGGAGAGGGGGCTGTGAGGAGAGGGGCCTTTGGGGAGAGAGGAGGGGTGTGGGTCAGTGTGGTGGCTGTGGGGAGAGAGTGGGGCGGTGGGGGCTGTGGGGAGAGGGGGCTGTGGGGAGAGAGCGGGGCGGTGGCGTCAGTGTGGGGAGAGATTGGTCTGTGGGGTGAGAGCGGGTCGGTGGGGTCAGTGTGGGGAGAAATTGGTCTGTGGGGAGAGAGCGGGGCGGTGGGGTCAGTGTGGGGAGAGATTGTTCTGTGGGGTGAGAGTGGGGTGGTGGGGTCAGTGTGGGGATAGATTGGTCTGTGGGGAGAGAGCGGGGCGGTGGGGTCAGTGTGGGGAGAGATTGGTCTGTGGGGAGAGAGCGGGGCGGTGGGGTCAGTGTGGGGAGAGATTGGTCTGTGGGGAGAGAGCGGGGCGGTGGGGTCAGTGTGGGGAGAGATTGGTCTGTGGGGAGAGAGCGGGGCGGTGGCGTCAATGTGGGGAGAAATTGGTCTGTGGGGTGAGAGCGGGTCGGTGGGGTCAGTGTGGGGAGAAACTGGTCTGTGGGGAGAGAGCGGGGCGGTGGGGTCAGTGTGGGGAGAGATTGGTCTGTGGGGAGAGAGCGGGGCGGTGGGGTCAGTGTGGGGAGAGATTGGTCTGTGGGGAGAGAGCGGGGCGGTGGGGTCAGTGTGGGGAGAGATTGGTGTCTGGGGAGAGAGCGTGTGGTGCGGTCAGTGTGGGGGCTGTAGTACCGCTCCCGGCCGCCGGTGGGGCCGAGAATAGGAGGCCCGTCTGTCAGCGCCATATTCCTCGCGGTTGTACTGCGGAGCGGTTGCTCGTCCGTTTGAGGCGGAGGAAGGATGGAGGAGGTGGTGAGGAGAGGATGTGGAGGGAAGTGGATGGATGGTTGGAGGGGAGATTGATTGGGGAGGGGATGGGGATTAGAGGGGAGGTGGGAGGGAAGAGGAGAGTTGGTGGGGTTTGGGGACATCGTTTTGGTGGGTTTCAACCAAGACCCAAGAGGTGGATACAGAGTGTTTTGGAGTGTGGTCTCTTGCCTACTTACCCTCTCCTTCCCTCCCACCCCTCCTCTCCAGGATGGAGAAGCAGCAGGGACGGTGGAAGGGGCACCAGAGGCAAGGACGGGATCCCTGGGACTGGAAGATCCCGGGTTGCTCGCAGCTCCGGTTTATTGTGTCTGCCGGAGGCCAGACATCAACTGTTTCATGATGTGAGTGGGGAGGGGTCTCGGGAAGTGGGTGTCGGGGGGAGGCGGAAATGTCAGGAAATGTTGGGGAAGGGTTGGCGTTTCGGATTGGTAATGGGGTGGGCATGGGTGCATGGAGAGCAGAGGTTGTGTAGGATGTTAAGGGTCCTGGGGGAATGAGTGGGGTCATGTGGAGAGGTGATGGAATAGGTTGGGATCCCTGTGGTGGGAGAGTTGGCCGGGACCCACATAAATCTCCCCTCTTTCCCACCACCTCTCTCTCTCCTCACACCCTCCTGCTCCCCGCACAGCGGCTGTGACAAGTGTAACGAATGGTTCCACGGAGACTGCATCCAGATCACGGAGAAAATGGCCAAAGGCATTCGTCAGTGGTACTGCCGGCAGTGTCGTGGTGAGGCTCACTTCATCGTCCTCCCTCCATTCCCCCTTCTTCTCCCCTCAATCCACCTTCCCCATCCACATCTCCCCTGCTCACCGTTCCCTTCCTCATCCTTTTCAACCTTCCCTTCCCTTTCCACCACCCACTCCCTAATCCCTTCGTTGCGCTCTGCATGGAGCACTTATTTATTTGTGATGGAGGGGTGTGGGTGAAGACTTGCTAGCGCACATCCAGCCTCTGTGTCTCCCCTTCCTGCAGCAAACGATGCCACTCTCGCCATTAAGTACCGTCAGAAGAAGGCGCGGGAGAAGGAGGGGGATGGAGAAGCGATGCCCGAGAGGGAGAAGAGGAAGGAGCAGGTAGAAGCACGGATGGAGAGGCGGAAGGTGACGGTAAATGTAAGTCCCTCCTCTCTCCCCTCCCCACACTCGAGTGGAACAGGTGCACCCTCTCCCTTTAAACGCTGCAGTTCTATACTTCCTGAGAGCTGACTGTGTCCGCTCACCTGCGCACCCCTTCTCGGTCCCCACTTGCCCGATCCCCGCACTTCAGGGAGCCCCAGTTGGATCCCCAGATGGATCCCCAGATGGATCCCCAGATGGATCCCCAGATGGATCCCCAGATGGATCCCCAGATGGATCCCCAGATGGGACTGATTTAGTGAGACGTGGGGAGGTGCGACTAGTGTGAGTGGGATGGATCCACAGATGGGACAGGTTTAGAAGGACATGGGGCAGGTGGGATCAGTGTGGGTGGAAGGATCCATGGATGGGATGGGTTTAGAGGGACATTGGGCAGGCAGGACCAGTGTAGGTGGGACAGTTTGGCCACTAACGGGTGAAGGGCTTGTTTCCACGTTTTGAGTCTCTAAACCCCTCATAATTTTCTCCACCTTTCAAATCTCTGCCTGTCCTCCACTGCTCCAGGATAACCTGTTAAAATTTTCCCTGTAACCCAGCTACTCAAGTACCAGCAAGATCATAGAACATTCCATCATGTTACAGGCCCTTTGGCCCACGATGTGTCAAACTATATAAACAATCAACCACCACCTCCACCCCTCCACCCATAACACTCTATTTATCCTGCTTCCGTGTGGTTGTCTAACAATCTTTTAAATGTCCCCCTCGTTGGCAGAACATTTGAGGAACAGAGGAAGACTTTCAAGATTTTTCACAGTGCTCAACAAAATTATATTCCTGTTTAAAAATAAGGGCAGTAATAGAGGGAAGACCCAGTCTTGGTTAACTAAGGAAATAAAGGAAAGTATAAAATTAAAAGCTCATGTGTACAAAGTCACCAAGAATAGTGGGAAACTGAAGGATTGGGCAAACTTTAAAAGGCAACAAAGGAGAACTAATGGGAAATAAGGAAAGGGAAGAAGGATTATGAAGGGAAATTAGCACAAAATATAAAAACAGAGAGCAAAACATTTTATAAATATATAGAAGTCAACAGAGGCCTCTTGGAAGATGAGAGCAGGATTTTTATATTGAGTAATGAGGGAATGGGCAAGGCATTGAACAGATATTTTGTGTCAACCTTCATGGTGGAAGACACATCCAGCATGCCAAAGAGTGGTGATAGGGATGTAAGGGCCTTGATAAGATAATTGTACCAAAAGAGATAGTGATGAACAAACTAATGGGATGGAAAGCAGACAAATCCCCTGGTCCTGATGGGATGCATCTCAGGGCATTGAGGGAAATGGCAGGAATTACAGTCAATGCTTTGGTCATCATTTACCAAGATTCTCTGGATTCTGGGCAGGTCCCAGCAGATTGGAAGACAGCAAATGTCACGCCACTTTTTATAAAGGGATGTAAGCAGAAGATGGATAACTATCAGCCAGTTAGCCTAACGTCTGTAGAGTCGGGGAATGCTTGAAGCTGTCATTAAGGATGAAATAGCGAGGCATTTAGAACAAAGGGGTTTGATTAGGCAGATGCAGCAGGGATTCAGAAAGGGCAGATCATGTTTGACCAATTTGCTGGAGTTCTTTGGGGATATAATGGGTGTATTAGATAGAGGGGAACAATGATAGAGGTGATATAATGTGTTTGATAAGGTGCCATGAGGGTGTCGTCCAAGAAACTTATCAATAAGATCCAGATGAATGGAGTTGGGGGAAGTATATTGGTGTGGATTGAGGATTAGTTAACTGACAGAAGGCAGAGTTAGGATAAATGGGTGTTTTACTGATTGACAGACAGTGGTAAGTGGGGGGGGGGGGGGGGTGCCCGCAACTGTTCATCATTTACATTGATGATTTGGGACAGGGGACAGAGTATTTTGCAGATAAGTTTGTGGATGATATGAAATTGGAAAAGCAAATTATTCAGAGGATATGGAGAGGCTGCAGAAGAATCTATTTGTTAGGTGAGTGGGCGAAGATCTGGCAGATGGAGAACAATGTTAGTAAATGCGAGGTCATCCACTTTGGTAGGAAAAATAGAAGAGAAGATTATTATTTAAATGGTGAAAAACTGCAGGCATGCTGTTGTGCAGAAGGAATTGGAAGGGTTTGTGCATGAATTGCAAAAAGTTGGGATGCAGATCCAGCAGGTTATTAAGAAGGCAGATGAAATGTTGGCCTCATCGCTAGAGGAACTGAATTCAAGAGCAGAGAGGTCATGCTGCAACTGTACAAGATACTGGTGAGGCTGCCCCTGGAAAATTGTGTACAGTTCTGGTCTCCATACTTGAGGAAGGATAGACTGGCCTTGGAGGCAGTCCAGAGGAGGTTCATCAGGTTGATGCCAAAGATGAGGGGGTTGACCTATGAGGAGAGACTCAATTGTCCGGGATTATCCTCACGAATTCAGAAGAATGAGAGGAGATCTTAGAAATATTAAATTATGAAAGGAATTGTTTTCACTGGTAGGTGAGACCAGAACTAGGGGACACAGCTTCAAGATTCAGGGAATCATTTAAGACAAAGATGAGGAAAAACTGTTTTCCCCAGAGTGTCGTGAATCTGTGGAATTCTCTGCCCAGGGAAGCAGTTGAAGCGACTTCATTAAACATATTTAGATTTTTACATCGAAAAGGAATTAAGGGATAAGGGGAAAAGACAGTTGGATGGAGTTGAGCCAATGATGGGATCTTACTGAATTGTGGAGCAGGCTTGATGGGCCGAATGGCCTACTCCTGCTCCTATTTCTTATGTTCTATGGTGCCATCCTTCACCACCACACTCTGTGTTTAAAAAAAAAACTTACCCCTGACATCTCCCATAAATTTCCCTCTCTTCACTTTAAGCAGATGGTTTCTGGTGGTTGCTACTTTTGTCCCAAAGTAAAGAAGCCGCCTCTTATAACGGCTCAACATTTGTCGCTCCAAAGTAAAAATCCCACCTCTGCTCACTTGTTTCCCAATCCAGGCAACGTCCTGGTCAATCTCCTCTGCCCCCTCTCCTCAGCATCCACATCCTTCCTGTAATGAGAACTGAACACAAGACTCTCAGTGGGGTCTCACTAGAGATTTGTAGAGTGACAACATTTCCTCTCGACTCCTGGACTCAATCCCTTCTTAACTATCCTATCAACCTGTGCGGTGACCTTGAGGGAGGTATGGATTTGCACCCCAAGGTCCCTCTGTTCCTCCACGTCCTTAAGTAACCAACCATTAACCTTGAACTCAACCTGATTTGTCCTTCCAGTATGCATCACCTCACACTGATCCAGGTTGAACATCTGCCACTTCTCCGCCCGACTCTGCATCCTGTCTCTACCCTGTTGTAACCTACACCAACCTTCTGTACTATCCACAACACCACCAACCTTTGTATCATCTACAAACTCACTGACCCACCTCTCCACTTCGTTGTCTAGGTTGTTTATAAAAATCACAAAGTTCCCAGAACAGATCCCTGTGGAATTCCACTAGTCACCATCCTCCAGGCAAAAATACGTTCTATCTACAGTAAAATTCCTGGTATCCGGCACCTATGGGGATTGGTAGATGCCAGTTTAATGTATTTTCTGGTTGCTTGAGACTTGCTCTTACACTGCCTAAACTGTATAAAGAATCTACAGTTTAAAAGACAAAAGTATTTACACTGAACAAACTTAAATGTATAAACCTTAAAACATTTTATTTTATTTTCAATCACATTCTTTGAAAACATTTAACCGTCACAGCATTTGCAGGTTTCAACCCCTCCACAGAGCCAGTCGAAAGACAGACAATAACATTATAGATAATTAATCCCCCTCCCCCCGCCGGTTTATAGATAAAACCTCTGACTGTGCGACTCTAACTAAGCAAGGATAAGGAGACACTTTAAGAGAGTCCCACATCTCCGACGAGTGGCATCAACCAGCTCTTCATCCTGGGAGATGCCATTTTATTCAAGCACAACTTTATTTAAACAGTTGCTATGACCAAAGCCCCACCAAGGTCCTCTGCTAGCTGAATATTTGCTCCCATCTTCACCACGTTTCTGTGTTACTTCAGAGAACTTTCACTTTTACAATTTTAAATGTTTTAATTTTTTATAGTCTGCCCTGCCTGTTGTTCGTGAGCTGGCTTGTTTTCCCTCTCTGCCCCATTCCCCGGCCTCCTCCCCTTAATCTTTGCTTCCCTGGGTGATCAGGACTATACTCTCCAAAGCTTCCACATACTTCCTGCACTTTCACATCCTTGCAAATCTTCCTTGCACTTTGTCACTCTTTGTCGATATCTTGTTCTGGAGTTAAGTGACCATAAACTGCACATGATGCACCAGATTTGGACCCCACCAAAGTCTTGTATAGAGCAATGCACAAAAGTGCTGGGGATGCAGCATCTGAGGGTTTGCTACGTTTCATGCCTGAGTCCTTCGTAGAGGGTACAAGCAATAAGCAGGCAAGGGCCTAAACTAGAAAGGTGAAAGGGTTGGGAGGGGGGGGAAGAGGTGCATGTGGGTGGAAGGGCAGAAGAGAGAAATGCTAAGAGAGACTGGGGGTGTGGAGAGGAAGGGGGGGTATTGAGAGAATGAGGAGGGGAGATGAGAGAGAGGAGGGGAGACGAGAGGGAGGAGGGGAGACGAGAGGGAGGAGGGGAGACGAGAGGGAGGAGGGGAGACGAGAGAGAGGAGGGGAGACGAGAGGGAGGAGGGGAGACGAGAGGGAGGAGGGGAGACGAGAGGGAGGAGGGGAGACGAGAGGGAGGAGGGGAGACGAGAGGGAGGAGGGGAGACGAGAGGGAGGAGGGGAGACGAGAGGGAGGAGGGGAGACGAGAGGGAGGAGGGGAGACGAGAGGGAGGAGGGGAGACGAGAGGGAGGAGGGGAGACGAGAGGGAGGAGGGGAGACGAGAGGGAGGAGGGGAGACGAGAGGGAGGAGGGGAGACGAGAGGGAGGAGTGGAGACGAGAGGGAGGAGGGGAGACGAGAGGGAGGAGGGGAGACGAGAGGGAGGAGGGGAGTCGAGAGGGAGGAGGGGAGACGAGAGGGAGGAGGGGAGACGAGAGGGAGGAGGGGAGACGAGAGGGAGGAGGGGAGACGAGGGGGAGGAGGGGAGACGAGAGGGAGGAGGGGAGACGAGAGAGAGAGAGAGCCGGGAGACGAGAGACGAGAGAGAGAGAGAGGCGGGAGACGAGAGAGAGAGAGAGGCGGGAGACGAGAGAGAGGCGGGAGACGAGGGAGAGAGGCGGGAGACGAGGGAGAGAGGCGGGAGACGAGGGAGAGAGGCGGGAGACGAGGGAGAGAGGCGGGAGACGAGGGAGAGAGGCAGGAGACGAGGGAGAGAGGCGGGAGACGAGGGAGAGAGGCGGGAGACGAGGGAGATAGGCGGGAGACGAGGGAGAGAGGCGGGAGACGAGGGAGAGAGGCGGGAGACGAGGGAGAGAGGCGGGAGACGAGGGAGAGAGGCGGGAGACGAGGGAGAGAGGCGGGAGACGAGGGAGAGAGGCGGGAGACGAGGGAGAGAGGCGGGAGACGAGGGAGAGAGGCGGGAGACGAGGGAGAGACAGAGGCGGGCGACGAGAGAGAGAGAGGCGGGCGACGAGAGAGAGAGAGCCGGGCGACGAGAGAGAGAGGCGGGCGACGAGAGAGAGAGAGGCGGGAGACGAGAGAGAGAGAGGCGGGAGACGAGAGAGAGAGAGGCGGGAGACGAGAGAGAGAGAGGCGGGAGACGAGAGAGAGAGAGGCGGGAGACGAGAGAGAGAGAGGCGGGAGACGAGAGAGAGAGAGGCGGGAGACGAGAGAGAGAGAGGCGGGAGACGAGAGAGAGAGAGGCGGGAGACGAGAGAGAGAGAGGCGGGAGACGAGAGAGAGAGAGGCGGGAGACGAGAGAGAGAGAGGCGGGAGACGAGAGAGAGAGAGGCGGGAGACGAGAGAGAGACAGAGGCGGGCGACGAGAGAGAGAGGCGGGAGACGAGAGAGAGAGAGAGAGGCGGGAGACGAGAGAGAGAGGCGGGAGACGAGAGAGAGGAGGGCAGACGATAGAGAGGGAGATGAGAGAGAGAGAGGCGGGAGAGAGAGAGAGGCGGGAGACGAGAGAGAGAGGCAGGAGACGAGAGAGAGATAGGCGGGAGACGAGAGAGAGATAGGTAGGAGACGAGAGAGAGATAGGCGGGAGACGAGAGAGAGAGAGAGACGGGAGACAGAGAGAGAGAGAGAGAGGCGGGAGAAGAGAGAGAGGCGGGAGACGAGAGAGAAAGTGGCGGGAGACGAGAGAGAGAGAAAGTGGCGGGAGACGAGAGAGAGGAGGGCAGACGATAGAGAGGGAGATGAGAGAGAGAGAGGCGGGAGAGAGAGAGAGGCGGGAGAGAGAGAGAGGCAGGAGACGAGAGAGAGAGGCAGGAGACGAGAGAGAGATAGGCGGGAGACGAGAGAGAGATAGGCGGGAGACGAGAGAGAGAGAGAGACGGGAGACAGAGAGAGAGAGAGAGAGAGGCGGGAGAAGAGAGAGAGGCGGGAGACGAGAGAGAAAGTGGCGGGAGACGAGAGAGAGAGAAAGTGGCGGGAGACGAGAGAGAGAGAAGGGAGACGAGAGAGAGGCGGGAGACGAGAGAGAGAGAGAGGCGAGAGACGAGAGAGAGAGAGAGGCGGGAGACGAGAGACGAGAGAGAGAGAGAGGCGGGAGACGAGAGAGAGGCGGGAGACGAGAGAGAGAGGCGGGAGACGAGAGAGAGGCGAGAGACAAGAGAGAGAGGCGAGAGACGAGAGAGAGAGGCTGGAGTCGAGAGAGGGAGACAGAGAGAGGGAGAGAAGGGGGAGACGGAGAGCGAGAGGGGGGAGACGGAGAGCGAAAGAGGGGGGAGACGGAAAGCGAAAGAGGGGGGAGACGAGAGAGAGAGAGAGGCGGGAGACGAGAGAGAGAGAGAGGCGGGAGACGAGAGAGAGAGAGAGGCGTGAGACGAGAGAGAAAGAGAGGCCGGAGAGTGAGAGAGAGGCGGGAGACGAGAGAGAGAGAGAGAGGCGGGAGACGAGAGAGAGAGAGAGAGGCGGGAGACGAGAGAGAGAGAGAGAGGCGGGAGACGAGAGAGAGAGAGAGAGAGGCGGGAGACGAGAGAGAGACAGGCGGGAGACGAGAGAGAGGCGGAAGACGAGAGAGAGAGGCGGGAGTCGAGGGAGGGAGACAGAGAGAGGGAGAGAAGGGGGGAGATGGAGAGCGAGAGGGGGGAGACGGAGAGCGAAAGAGGGGGGAGACGGAGAGAGGGGGGATTCGGAGAGAGAAGGGGAGATGGAGTGAGAGCGGGGGGATGGAGAGAGAGAGGGTTGAGACGGAGACGAGAAGGGGGAGGAGACGAGAGAAGGGGGAGGAGACGAGAGAAGGGGAGGAGACGAGAGAAGAGGGAGGAGACGAGAGAAGGGGGAGGAGACGAGAGGGAGGGGGTTGACGAGAGGGAGGGGGTTGACGAGAGGGAGGGGGGAGACGAGAGAGGGGGGAGACGAGAGAGAGGAGGGGAGACGAGAGAGAGGAGGGGAGACGAGAGAGAGGAGGGGAGACGAGAGAGAGGAGGGGAGATGAGAGAGAGGAGGGGAGACGAGAGAGAGGAGGGGAGACGAGAGAGAGGAGGGGAGACGAGAGAGAGGAGGGGAGACGAGAGAGAGGAGACGAGAGAGAGGAGGGGAGACGAGAGAGAGGAGGGGAGACGAGAGAGAGGAGGGGAGACGAGAGAGAGGAGGGGAGACGAGAGAGAGGAGGGGAGACGAGAGAGAGGAGGGGAGACGAGAGAGAGGAGGGGAGACGAGAGAGAGGAGGGGAGACGAGAGAGAGGAGGGGAGACGAGAGTGAGGAGGGGAGACGAGAGAGAGGAGGGGAGACGAGAGAGAGGAGGGGAGACGAGAGAGAGGAGGGGAGACGAGAGAGAGGAGGGGAGACGAGAGAGAGGCGGGAAGACGAGAGAGAGGCGGGGAGACGAGAGAGAGGCGGGGAGACGAGAGAGAGGCGGGGAGACGAGAGAGAGGCGGGAGACAAGAGAGAGGGAGAGAGGCGGGAGACGGTACATGAGAGAGAGAGAGAGGCGGCAGACGAGAGAGGGTGGCAGGAGATGAGAGAGAGAGAGAGGAGAGAGAGGAGGGGAGACGAGAGAGAGGAGGGGAGACGAGAGAGAGGAGGGGAGACGAGAGAGAGGAGGGGAGACGAGAGAGAGGAGGGGAGACGAGAGAGAGGAGGGGAGACGAGAGAGAGGAGGGGAGACGAGAGAGAGGAGGGGAGACGAGAGAGAGGAGGGGAGACGAGAGAGAGGAGGGGAGACGAGAGAGAGGAGGGGAGACGAGAGAGAGGAGGGGAGACGAGAGAGAGGAGGGGAGACGAGAGAGAGGAGGGGAGACGAGAGAGAGGAGGGGAGACGAGAGAGAGGAGGGGAGACGAGAGAGAGGAGGGGAGACGAGAGAGAGGAGGGGAGACGAGAGAGAGGAGGGGAGACGAGAGAGAGGAGGGGAGACGAGAGAGAGGAGGGGAGACGAGAGAGAGGAGGGGAGACGAGAGAGAGGAGGGGAGACGAGAGAGAGGAGGGGAGACGAGAGAGAGGAGGGGAGACGAGAGAGAGGAGGGGAGACGAGAGAGAGGAGGGGAGACGAGAGAGAGGTGGGGAGACGAGAGAGAGGTGGGGAGAGGAGGGGAAATGAGAGAGAAGGAGGGGAGACGAGAGTGAGGAGGGGAGACGAGAGAGAAGGAGGGAAGACGAGAGAGAGGTGGGGAGAGGAGGTGAGACGAGAGAGGAGGGGAAATGAGAGAAGGAGGGGAGACGAGAGAGGTAGGCGGGAGATGAGAGAGAGGAGGGGAGATGAGAGTGAGGAGGGGAGACGAGAGAGGGAGGCGGGAGATGAGAGAGAGAGCCGGGAGACGAGAAAGAGAGAGAGAGGCGGGATACGAGTGAGAGGGAGAGAGGCGGTAGACGAGAGAGAGAGAGAGAGGAGGGAGATGAGAGAGAGAGAGAGAGAGGTGGGAGATGAGAGAGGAGAGAGGCGGGAAATGAGGGAGAGGGAGAGAAGCGGGAGACGAGAGAGAGGAGGGAGACGAGAGAGAGAGAGGCTGGAGACGAGATTGAGAGGCGGGAGAAGAGAAAGAGGAGAGAGGCGGGAGACGAGGGTGAGAGAGGAGGGAGACGAGAGAGAGAGAGAGAGGCGGGAGAAGAGAGATGCGGGAGAGAAGAGAGAGGCGGGAGACGAGAGAGAGAGAAGCGGGAAATGAGAGAGAGAGAGAGGCGGGAGACGAGGGAGAGAGAGGAGGGTGACGAGAGAGAGAGATAGAGAGAGAGGCGGCAGACGAGAGAGGGTGGCGGGAGATGAGAGAGAGAGAGGAGAGAGGCGGGAAACGAGAGAGAGGGGGGAGACGAGAGAGAGGAGGGGAGACGAGAGAGAGGAGGGGAGACGAGAGAGAGGAGGGGAGACGAGAGAGAGGAGGGGAGACGAGAGAGAGGAGGGGAGACGAGAGAGAGGAGGGGAGACGAGAGAGAGGAGGGGAGACGAGAGAGAGGAGGGGAGACGAGAGAGAGGAGGGGAGACGAGAGAGAGGAGGGAGACGAGAGAGGAGGGGAGACGAGAGAGAGGAGGGGAGACGAGAGAGAGGAGGGGAGACGAGAGAGAAGGAGGGGAGACGAGAGAGAGGCGGGGAGACGAGAGAGAGGCGGGGAGACGAGAGAGAGGCGGGGAGACGAGAGAGAGGAGGGGAGACGAGAGAGAGGAGGGGAGACGAGAGAGAGGAGGGGAGACGAGAGTGAGGAGGGGAGACGAGAGTGAGGAGGGGAGACGAGAGAGAGGTGGGGAGACGAGAGTGAGGAGGGGAGACGAGAGTGAGGAGGGGAGACGAGAGTGAGGAGGGGAGACGAGAGAGAAGGAGGGGAGACGAGAGAGAGGTGGGGAGAGGAGGCGAGACGAGAGAGGAGGGGAGACGAGAGAGAGAGAGAGAGGAGGGAGATGAGAGAGAGAGAGAGAGAGGTGGGAGAGGAGAGAGGCGGGAAATGAGGGAGAGGGAGAGAAGCGGGAGACGAGAGAGAGAGAGAGGAGGGAGACGAGAGAGAGAGAGGCTGGAGACGAGATTGAGAGGCGGGAGAAGAGAAAGAGGAGAGAGGCGGGAGACGAGGGTGAGAGAGGAGGGAGACGAGAGCGAGAGAGAGAGGCGGGAGAAGAGAGATGCGGGAGAGAAGAGAGAGGCGGGAGAGGAGAGAGAGAGAGAGGCGGGAGACGAGAGAGAGGCGGGAGACGAGAGAGAGGCGGGAGACGAGGGAGAGAGGCGGGAGACGAGGGAGAGAGGCGGGAGACGAGGGAGAGAGGCGGGAGACGAGGGAGAGAGGCGGGAGACGAGGGAGAGAGGCGGGAGACGAGGGAGAGAGGCGGGAGACGAGGGAGATAGGCGGGAGACGAGGGAGAGAGGCGGGAGACGAGGGAGAGAGGCGGGAGACGAGGGAGAGAGGCGGGAGACCAGGGAGAGAGGCGGGAGACGAGGGAGAGAGGCGGGAGACGAGGGAGAGAGGCGGGAGACGAGGGAGAGAGGCGGGAGACGAGGGAGAGAGGCGGGAGACGAGGGAGAGACAGAGGCGGGCGACGCGAGAGAGAGAGGCGGGCGACGAGAGAGAGAGGCGGGCGACGAGAGAGAGAGAGGCGGGAGACGAGAGAGAGAGAGGCGGGAGACGAGAGAGAGAGAGGCGGGAGACGAGAGAGAGAGAGGCGGGAGACGAGAGAGAGAGAGGCGGGAGACGAGAGAGAGAGAGGCGGGAGACGAGAGAGAGAGAGGCGGGAGACGAGAGAGAGAGAGGCGGGAGACGAGAGAGAGAGAGGCGGGAGACGAGAGAGAGAGAGGCGGGAGACGAGAGAGAGAGAGGCGGGAGACGAGAGAGAGAGAGGCGGGAGACGAGAGAGAGAGAGGCGGGAGACGAGAGAGAGACAGAGGCGGGCGACGAGAGAGAGAGGCGGGAGACGAGAGAGAGAGAGAGAGGCGGGAGACGAGAGAGAGAGGCGGGAGACGAGAGAGAGGAGGGCAGACGATAGAGAGGGAGATGAGAGAGAGAGAGGCGGGAGAGAGAGAGAGGCGGGAGACGAGAGAGAGAGGCAGGAGACGAGAGAGAGATAGGCGGGAGACGAGAGAGAGATAGGTAGGAGACGAGAGAGAGATAGGCGGGAGACGAGAGAGAGAGAGAGACGGGAGACAGAGAGAGAGAGAGAGAGAGGCGGGAGAAGAGAGAGGCGGGAGACGAGAGAGAAAGTGGCGGGAGACGAGAGAGAGAGAAAGTGGCGGGAGACGAGAGAGAGGAGGGCAGACGATAGAGAGGGAGATGAGAGAGAGAGAGGCGGGAGAGAGAGAGAGGCGGGAGAGAGAGAGAGGCGGGAGATGAGAGAGAGAGGCAGGAGACGAGAGAGAGATAGGCGGGAGACGAGAGAGAG
This sequence comes from Narcine bancroftii, assembly GCF_036971445.1. Lineage (NCBI taxonomy): Eukaryota > Metazoa > Chordata > Chondrichthyes > Torpediniformes > Narcinidae > Narcine > Narcine bancroftii. Next base: position 326,137,440 of record NC_091471.1, read on the forward strand.
ATAGGCGGGAGACGAGAGAGAGAGAGAGACGGGAGACAGAGAGAGAGAGAGAGGCGGAAGAAGAGAGAGAGGCGGGAGACGAGAGAGAAAGTGGCGGGAGACGAGAGAGAGAGAAAGTGGCGGGAGACGAGAGAGAGAGAAGGGAGACGAGAGAGAGGCGGGAGACGAGAGAGAGAGAGAGGCGAGAGACGAGAGAGAGAGAGAGGCGGGAGACGAGAGACGAGAGAGAGAGAGAGGCGGGAGACGAGAGAGAGGCGGGAGACGAGAGAGAGAGGCGGGAGACGAGAGAGAGGCGAGAGACAAGAGAGAGAGGCGAGAGACGAGAGAGAGAGGCTGGAGTCGAGAGAGGGAGACAGAGAGAGGGAGAGAAGGGGGGAGACGGAGAGCGAGAGGGGGGAGACGGAGAGCGAAAGAGGGGGGAGACGGAAAGCGAAAGAGGGGGGAGACGAGAGAGAGAGAGAGGCGGGAGACGAGAGAGAGAGAGAGGCGGGAGACGAGAGAGAGAGAGAGGCGTGAGACGAGAGAGAAAGAGAGGCCGGAGAGTGAGAGAGAGGCGGGAGACGAGAGAGAGAGAGAGAGGCGGGAGACGAGAGAGAGAGAGAGAGGCGGGAGACGAGAGAGAGAGAGAGAGGCGGGAGACGAGAGAGAGACAGGCGGGAGACGAGAGAGAGGCGGAAGACGAGAGAGAGAGGCGGGAGTCGAGGGAGGGAGACAGAGAGAGGGAGAGAAGGGGGGGAGATGGAGAGCGAGAGGGGGGAGACGGAGAGCGAAAGAGGGGGGAGACGGAGAGAGGGGGGATTCGGAGAGAGAAGGGGAGATGGAGTGAGAGCGGGGAGATGGAGAGAGAGAGGGTTGAGACGGAGACGAGAAGGGGGAGGAGACGAGAGAAGGGGGAGGAGACGAGAGAAGGGGAGGAGACGAGAGAAGAGGGAGGAGACGAGAGAAGGGGGAGGAGACGAGAGGGAGGGGGTTGACGAGAGGGAGGGGGTTGACGAGAGGGAGGGGGGAGACGAGAGAGGGGGGAGACGAGAGAGAGGAGGGGAGACGAGAGAGAGGAGGGGAGACGAGAGAGAGGAGGGGAGACGAGAGAGAGGAGGGGAGACGAGAGAGAGGAGGGGAGACGAGAGAGAGGAGGGGAGACGAGAGAGAGGAGGGGAGACGAGAGAGAGGAGGGAGACGAGAGAGAGGAGACGAGAGAGAGGAGGGGAGACGAGAGAGAGGAGGGGAGACGAGAGAGAGGAGGGGAGACGAGAGAGAGGAGGGGAGACGAGAGAGAGGAGGGGAGACGAGAGAGAGGAGGGGAGACGAGAGAGAGGAGGGGAGACGAGAGAGAGGAGGGGAGACGAGAGTGAGGAGGGGAGACGAGAGAGAGGAGGGGAGACGAGAGAGAGGAGGGGAGACGAGAGAGAGGAGGGGAGACGAGAGAGAGGAGGGGAGACGAGAGAGAGGCGGGGAGACGAGAGAGAGGCGGGGAGACGAGAGAGAGGCGGGAGACAAGAGAGAGGGAGAGAGGCGGGAGACGGTACATGAGAGAGAGAGAGAGGCGGCAGACGAGAGAGGGTGGCAGGAGATGAGAGAGAGAGAGAGGAGAGAGAGGAGGGGAGACGAGAGAGAGGAGGGGAGACGAGAGAGAGGAGGGGAGACGAGAGAGAGGAGGGGAGACGAGAGAGAGGAGGGGAGACGAGAGAGAGGAGGGGAGACGAAAGAGAGGAGGGGAGACGAGAGAGAGGAGGGGAGACGAGAGAGAGGAGGGGAGACGAGAGAGAGGAGGGGAGACGAGAGAGAGGAGGGGAGACGAGAGAGAGGAGGGGAGACGAGAGAGAGGAGGGGAGACGAGAGAGAGGAGGGGAGACGAGAGAGAGGAGGGGAGACGAGAGAGAGGAGGGGAGACGAGAGAGAGGAGGGGAGACGAGAGAGAGGAGGGGAGACGAGAGAGAGGAGGGGAGACGAGAGAGAGGAGGGGAGACGAGAGAGAGGAGGGGAGACGAGAGAGAGGAGGGGAGACGAGAGAGAGGAGGGGAGACGAGAGAGAGGAGGGGAGACGAGAGAGAGGAGGGGAGACGAGAGAGAGGAGGGGAGACGAGAGAGAGGTGGGGAGACGAGAGAGAGGTGGGGAGAGGAGGGGAAATGAGAGAGAAGGAGGGGAGACGAGAGTGAGGAGGGGAGACGAGAGAGAAGGAGGGAAGACGAGAGAGAGGTGGGGAGAGGAGGTGAGACGAGAGAGGAGGGGAAATGAGAGAAGGAGGGGAGACGAGAGAGGTAGGCGGGAGATGAGAGAGAGGAGGGGAGATGAGAGTGAGGAGGGGAGACGAGAGAGGGAGGCGGGAGATGAGAGAGAGAGCCGGGAGACGAGAAAGAGAGAGAGAGGCGGGATACGAGTGAGAGGGAGAGAGGCGGTAGACGAGAGAGAGAGAGAGAGGAGGGAGATGAGAGAGAGAGAGAGAGAGGTGGGAGATGAGAGAGGAGAGAGGCGGGAAATGAGGGAGAGGGAGAGAAGCGGGAGACGAGAGAGAGGAGGGAGACGAGAGAGAGAGAGGCTGGAGACGAGATTGAGAGGCGGGAGAAGAGAAAGAGGAGAGAGGCGGGAGACGAGGGTGAGAGAGGAGGGAGACGAGAGAGAGAGAGAGAGGCGGGAGAAGAGAGATGCGGGAGAGAAGAGAGAGGCGGGAGACGAGAGAGAGAGAAGCGGGAAATGAGAGAGAGAGAGAGGCGGGAGACGAGGGAGAGAGAGGAGGGTGACGAGAGAGAGAGATAGAGAGAGAGGCGGCAGACGAGAGAGGGTGGCGGGAGATGAGAGAGAGAGAGGAGAGAGGCGGGAAACGAGAGAGAGGGGGGAGACGAGAGAGAGGAGGGGAGACGAGAGAGAGGAGGGGAGACGAGAGAGAGGAGGGGAGACGAGAGAGAGGAGGGGAGACGAGAGAGAGGAGGGGAGACGAGAGAGAGGAGGGGAGACGAGAGAGAGGAGGGGAGACGAGAGAGAGGAGGGGAGACGAGAGAGAGGAGGGGAGACGAGAGAGAGGAGGGGAGACGAGAGAGAGGAGGGAGACGAGAGAGGAGGGGAGACGAGAGAGAGGAGGGGAGACGAGAGAGAGGAGGGGAGACGAGAGAGAAGGAGGGGAGACGAGAGAGAGGCGGGGAGACGAGAGAGAGGCGGGGAGACGAGAGAGAGGCGGGGAGACGAGAGAGAGGAGGGGAGACGAGAGAGAGGAGGGGAGACGAGAGAGAGGAGGGGAGACGAGAGTGAGGAGGGGAGACGAGAGTGAGGAGGGGAGACGAGAGAGAGGTGGGGAGACGAGAGTGAGGAGGGGAGACGAGAGTGAGGAGGGGAGACGAGAGTGAGGAGGGGAGACGAGAGTGAGGAGGGGAGACGAGAGAGAAGGAGGGGAGACGAGAGAGAGGTGGGGAGAGGAGGCGAGACGAGAGAGGAGGGGAGACGAGAGAGAGAGAGAGAGGAGGGAGATGAGAGAGAGAGAGAGAGAGAGGTGGGAGATGAGAGAGGAGAGAGGCGGGAAATGAGGGAGAGGGAGAGAAGCGGGAGACGAGAGAGAGAGAGAGGAGGGAGACGAGAGAGAGAGAGGCTGGAGACGAGATTGAGAGGCGGGAGAAGAGAAAGAGGAGAGAGGCGGGAGACGAGGGTGAGAGAGGAGGGAGACGAGAGAGAGAGAGAGAGGCGGGAGAAGAGAGATGCGGGAGAGAAGAGAGAGGCGGGAGACGAGAGAGAGGTGGGGAGACGAGAGAGAGGTGGGGAGAGGAGGGGAAATGAGAGAGAAGGAGGGGAGACGAGAGTGAGGAGGGGAGACGAGAGAGAAGGAGGGAAGACGAGAGAGAGGTGGGGAGAGGAGGTGAGACGAGAGAGGAGGGGAAATGAGAGAAGGAGGGGAGACGAGAGAGGTAGGCGGGAGATGAGAGAGAGGAGGGGAGATGAGAGTGAGGAGGGGAGACGAGAGAGGGAGGCGGGAGATGAGAGAGAGAGCCGGGAGACGAGAAAGAGAGAGAGAGGCGGGATACGAGTGAGAGGGAGAGAGGCGGTAGACGAGAGAGAGAGAGAGAGAGAGGAGGGAGATGAGAGAGAGAGAGAGAGAGAGGTGGGAGATGAGAGAGGAGAGAGGCGGGAAATGAGGGAGAGGGAGAGAAGCGGGAGACGAGAGAGAGGAGGGAGACGAGAGAGAGAGAGGCTGGAGACGAGATTGAGAGGCGGGAGAAGAGAAAGAGGAGAGAGGCGGGAGACGAGGGTGAGAGAGGAGGGAGACGAGAGAGAGAGAGAGAGGCGGGAGAAGAGAGATGCGGGAGAGAAGAGAGAGGCGGGAGACGAGAGAGAGAGAAGCGGGAAATGAGAGAGAGAGAGAGGCGGGAGACGAGAGAGAGGAGGGGAGACGAGAGAGAGGAGGGGAGACGAGAGAGAGGAGGGGAGACGAGAGAGAGGAGGGAGACGAGAGAGGAGGGGAGACGAGAGAGAGGAGGGGAGACGAGAGAGAGGAGGGGAGACGAGAGAGAAGGAGGGGAGACGAGAGAGAGGCGGGGAGACGAGAGACAGGGGGGGAGACGAGAGAGAGGCGGGGAGACGAGAGAGAGGAGGGGAGACGAGAGAGAGGAGGGGAGACGAGAGAGAGGAGGGGAGACGAGAGTGAGGAGGGGAGACGAGAGTGAGGAGGGGAGACGAGAGAGAGGTGGGGAGATGAGAGTGAGGAGGGGAGACGAGAGTGAGGAGGGGAGACGAGAGTGAGGAGGGGAGACGAGAGAGAAGGAGGGGAGACGAGAGAGAGGTGGGGAGAGGAGGCGAGACGAGAGAGGAGGGGAGACGAGAGAGAGAGAGAGAGGAGGGAGATGAGAGAAAGAGAGAGAGAGAGGTGGGAGATGAGAGAGGAGAGAGGCGGGAAATGAGGGAGAGGGAGAGAAGCGGGAGACGAGAGAGAGAGAGAGGAGGGAGACGAGAGAGAGAGAGGCTGGAGACGAGATTGAGAGGCGGGAGAAGAGAAAGAGGAGAGAGGCGGGAGACGAGGGTGAGAGAGGAGGGAGACGAGAGAGAGAGAGAGAGAGGCGGGAGAAGAGAGATGCGGGAGAGAAGAGAGAGGCGGGAGACGAGATTGAGAGGCGGGAGACGAGAGAGTGGAGAGAGGCGGGAGTCAAGGGAGAGAGAGGAGGGAGACGAGAGAGAGAGGAGGGAGACGAGAGAGAGAGGAGGGAGACGAGAGAGAGAGGCGGGAGACGAGAGAGAGAGAGGCGGTACATGAGAGATAGAGAGAGAGGCGGCAGACGAGAGATGGTGGCAGGAGATGAGAGAGAGAGAGGAGAGAGGCGGGAAACGAGAGAGAGGGGGAAACGAGAAAGAGAGGGGAGACGAGAGAGAGCAGGGGAGACGAGAGAGAGGAGGGGAGACGAGAGAGAGGAGGGGAGACGAGAGAGAGGAGGGGAGACGAGAGAGAGGCGGGGAGACGAGAGAGAGGCGGGGAGACGAGAGAGAGGAGGGGAGACGAGAGAGAGGAGGGGAGACGAGAGAGAGGAGGGGAGACGAGAGTGAGGAGGGGAGACGAGAGTGAGGAGGGGAGACGAGAGAGAGGTGGGGAGACGAGAGTGAGGAGGGGAGACGAGAGTGAGGAGGGGAGACGAGAGTGAGGAGGGGAGACGAGAGAGAAGGAGGGGAGACGAGAGAGAGGTGGGGAGAGGAGGCGAGACGAGAGAGGAGGGGAGATGAGAGAAGGAGGGGAGACGAGAGAGGTAGGCGGGAGACGAGGGAGAGAGAGAGAGGCGGGAGACGAGTGAGAGGGAGAGAGGCGGGAGACGAGAGAGAGAGAGGCGGGAGACGAGGGAGAGAGAGGAGGGTGACGAGAGAGAGAGATAGAGAGAGAGGCGGCAGACGAGAGAGGGTGGCGGGAGATGAGAGAGAGAGAGGAGAGAGGCGGGAAACGAGAGAGAGGGGGGAGACGAGAGAGAGGAGGGGAGACGAGAGAGAGGAGGGGAGACGAGAGAGAGGAGGGGAGACGAGAGAGAGGAGGGGAGACGAGAGAGAGGAGGGGAGACGAGAGAGAGGAGGGGAGACGAGAGAGAGGAGGGGAGACGAGAGAGAGGAGGGGAGACGAGAGAGAGGAGGGGAGACGAGAGAGAGGAGGGAGACGAGAGAGGAGGGGAGACGAGAGAGAGGAGGGGAGACGAGAGAGAGGAGGGGAGACGAGAGAGAAGGAGGGGAGACGAGAGAGAGGCGGGGAGACGAGAGAGAGGGGGGGAGACGAGAGTGAGGCGGGGAGACGAGAGAGAGGAGGGGAGACGAGAGAGAGGAGGGGAGACGAGAGAGAGGAGGGGAGACGAGAGTGAGGAGGGGAGACGAGAGTGAGGAGGGGAGACGAGAGAGAGGTGGGGAGACGAGAGTGAGGAGGGGAGACGAGAGTGAGGAGGGGAGACGAGAGTGAGGAGGGGAGACGAGAGAGAAGGAGGGGAGACGAGAGAGAGGTGGGGAGAGGAGGCGAGACGAGAGAGGAGGGGAGACGAGAGAGAGAGAGAGAGGAGGGAGATGAGAGAAAGAGAGAGAGAGAGGTGGGAGATGAGAGAGGAGAGAGGCGGGAAATGAGGGAGAGGGAGAGAAGCGGGAGACGAGAGAGGGAGAGAGGAGGGAGACGAGAGAGAGAGAGGCTGGAGACGAGATTGAGAGGCGGGAGAAGAGAAAGAGGAGAGAGGCGGGAGACGAGGGTGAGAGAGGAGGGAGACGAGAGAGAGAGAGAGAGGCGGGAGAAGAGAGATGCGGGAGAGAAGAGAGAGGCGGGAGACGAGATTGAGAGGCGGGAGACGAGAGAGTGGAGAGAGGCGGGAGTCAAGGGAGAGAGAGGAGGGAGACGAGAGAGAGAGGAGGGAGACGAGAGAGAGAGGAGGGAGACGAGAGAGAGAGGCGGGAGACGAGAGAGAGAGAGGCGGTACATGAGAGATAGAGAGAGAGGCGGCAGACGAGAGATGGTGGCAGGAGATGAGAGAGAGAGAGGAGAGAGGCGGGAAACGAGAGAGAGGGGGGAAACGAGAGAGAGCAGGGGAGACGAGAGAGAGGAGGGGAGACGAGAGAGAGGAGGGGAGACGAGAGAGAGGAGGGGAGACGAGAGAGAGGCGGGGAGACGAGAGAGAGGCGGGGAGACGAGAGAGAGGAGGGGAGACGAGAGAGAGGAGGGGAGACGAGAGAGAGGCGGGGAGACGAGAGAGAGGCGGGGAGACGAGAGAGAGGCGGGGAGACGAGAGAGTGGCGGGGAGACGAGAGAGAGGAGGGGAGACGAGAGAGAGGAGGGGAGACGAGAGAGAGGAGGGGAGACGAGAGTGAGGAGGGGAGACGAGAGTGAGGAGGGGAGACGAGAGAGAGGTGGGGAGACGAGAGTGAGGAGGGGAGACGAGAGTGAGGAGGGGAGACGAGAGTGAGGAGGGGAGACGAGAGTGAGGAGGGGAGACGAGAGAGAAGGAGGGGAGACGAGAGAGAGGTGGGGAGAGGAGGCGAGACGAGAGAGGAGGGGAGATGAGAGAAGGAGGGGAGACGAGAGAGGTAGGCGGGAGACGAGGGAGAGAGAGAGAGGCGGGAGACGAGTGAGAGGGAGAGAGGCGGGAGACGAGAGAGAGAGAGGCGGGAGACGAGTGAGAGGGAGAGAGGCGGGAGACGAGAGAGAGAGAGGAGGGAGATGAGAGAGAGAGAGAGAGGCGGGAGACGAAGGAGAGGGAGAGATGCGGGAGACGAGAGAGAGAGAGGTGGGAGACGAGAGAGAGAGAGGCGGGAGACGAGTGAGGCGGGAGACGAGAGAGAGAGAAGCGGGAGATGAGAGAGAGAGAGAGGCGGGAGATGAGGGAGAGAGAGGAGGGAGACGAGAGAGAGAGAGATAGAGAGAGAGGCGGCAGACGAGAGAGGGTGGCGGGAGATGAGAGAGAGAGAGGAGAGAGGCGGGAAACGAGAGAGAGGGGTGAGACGAGAGAGAAGAGGGGAGACGAGAGAGAGGAGGGGAGACGAGAGAGAGGAGGGGAGACGAGAGAGAGGAGGGGAGACGAGAGAGAGGAGGGGAGACGAGAGAGAGGAGGGGAGACGAGAGAGAGGTGGGGAGAGGAGGGGAGATGAGAGAGAAGGAGGGGAGACGAGAGTGAGGAGGGGAGACGAGAGAGAAGGAGGGGAGACGAGAGAGAGGTGGGGAGAGAAGGCGAGACGAGAGAGGAGGGGAGACGAGAGTGGGGAGGGGAGACGAGAGTGAGGAGGGGAGACGAGAGTGAGGAGGGGGCGAGAGTGAGGAGGGGAGACGAGAGTGAGGAGGGGAGACGAGAGTGAGGAGGGGAGACGAGAGTGAGGAGGGGAGACGAGAGTGAGGAGGGGAGACGAGAGTGAGGAGGGGAGACGAGAGTGAGGAGGGGAGACGAGAGTGAGGAGGGGAGACGAGAGTGAGGAGGGGAGACGAGAGAGAAGGAGGGGAGACGAGAGAGAGGTGGGGAGAGGAGGCGAGACGAGAGTGAGGAGGGGAGACGAGAGTGAGGAGGGGAGACGAGAGTGAGGAGGGAGACGAGAGTGAGGAGGGGAGACGAGAGTGAGGAGCGGAGACGAGAGTGAGGAGGGGAGACGAGAGTGAGGAGGGGAGACGAGAGTGAGGAGGGGAGACGAGAGTGAGGAGGGGAGACGAGAGTGAGGAGGGGAGACGTGAGTGAGGAGGGGAGACGAGAGTGAGGAGGGGAGACGAGAGAGAAGGAGGGGAGACGAGAGAGAGGTGGGGAGAGGAGGCAAGACGAGGAGAGGAGGGCAGATGAGAGAAGGAGGGGAGACGAGAGAGGTAGGCGGGAGACGAGAGAGGGAGGCGGGAGACGAGAGAGGGAGGCGGGAGACGAGAGAGGGAGGCGGGAGACGAGAGACGGAGGCGGGAGACGAGAGAGAGAGAGGAGGGAGATGAGAGAGAGAGAGAGAGGAGGGAGATGAGAGAGAGAGAGAGAGGCGGGAGACGAGAGAGGAGAGAGGCGGGAGACGAGGGAGAGGGAGAGAGGCGGGAGACGAGAGAGAGAGAGAGAGGTGGGAGACGAGAGAGGAGGGAGGCGGGAGACGAGGGAGAGGGAGAGAGGCGGGAGACGAGTGAGAGAGAGGAGGGAGACGAGAGAGAGAGAGGCGGGAGACGAGTGAGAGGAGAGAGGCGGGAGACGAGTGAGAGGAGAGAGGCGGGAGACGAGGGAGAGAGAGGAGGGAGACGAGAGAGCGATAGAGAGAGAGGCGGCAGACGAGAGAGGGTGGCGGGAGCTGAGAGAGAGAGAGGAGAGAGGCGGGAAACGAGAGAGAGGGGTGAGACGAGAAAGAGGAGGGGAGACGAGAGAGAGGAGGGGAGACGAGAGAGAGGAGGGGAGACGAGGGGAGATGATAGAGAAGGAGGGGAGACGAGAGTGAGGAGGGGAGACGAGAGAGAAGGACGGGAGATGAGAGAGAGGTGGCGAGAGGAGGCGAGACGAGAGAGGAGGGGAGATGAGAGTAGGAGGGGAGTCGAGAGAGGTAGGCGGGAGACGAGAGAGAGGAGGGGAGACGAGAGAGGGAGGCGGGAGACGAGAGAGAGAGGCGGGAGACGAGAGAGAGAGAGGCGGGAGACGAGAGAGAGAGAGAGAGAGAGAGGCGGGAGACGAGTGAGAGGGAGAGAGGCGGGGAGACGAGAGAGAGAGAGGAGGGAGACGAGAGAGAGAGAGAGAGAGAGAGGCGGGAGACGAGAGAGGAGAGAGGCGGGAGACGAGGAAAGGGAGAGAGGCGGGAGACGAGGGAGAGGGAGAGAGGCGGGATACGAGAGAGAGAGAGGAGGGAGACGAGAGAGAGAGAGGCGGGAGACGAGTGAGAGGAGAGAGGCGGGAGACGAGGGAGAGAGAGGAGGGAGACGAGAGAGAGAGAGAGAGAGAGGCGGGAGAAGAGAGAGGCGGGAGACGAGAGAGAGAGAAGCGGGAGACGAGAGAGAGAGAGAGGCGGGAGACGAGGGGAGAGAGAGGAGGGAGACGAGAGAGAGAGATAGAGAGAGAGGCGGCAGACGAGAGAGGGTGGCGGGAGATGAGAGAGAGAGAGGAGAGAGGCGGGAAATGAGAGAGAGGGGTGAGACGAGAGAGAGGAGGGGATATGAAAGAGAGGAGGGGAGACGAGAGAGAGGAGGGGAGAGGAGAGAGAGGTGGGGAGAGGAGGCGAGACGAGAGAGGAGGGGAGACGAGTGTGAGGAGGGGAGACGAGAGTGGGGAGGGGAGACGAGAGTGAGGAGGGGAGACGAGAGTGAGGAGGGGAGACGAGAGTGAGGAGGGGAGACGAGAGTGAGGAGGGGAGACGAGAGTGAGGAGGGGAGACGAGAGAGAGGTGGGGAGAGGAGGCAAGACGAGAGAGGAGGGCAGATGAGAGAAGGAGGGGAGACGAGAGAGGGAGGCGGGAGATGAGAGAGAGCGCCGGGAGACGAGAAAGAGAGAGAGAGGCGGGATACGAGTGAGAGGGAGAGAGGCGGTAGACGAGAGAAAGAGAGAGAGGAGGAGATGAGAGAGAGAGAGAGAGAGAGGTGGGAGATGAGAGAGGAGAGAGGCGGGAAATGAGGGAGAGGGAGAGAAGCTGGAGACGAGAGAGAGAGAGAGGAGGGAGACGAGAGAGAGAGAGGCTGGAGACGAGATTGAGAGGCGGGAGAAGAGAAAGAGGAGAGAGGCGGGAAACGAGAGAGAGGGGGTGAGACGAGAAAGAGGAGGGAGACGAGAGAGAGGAGGGGAGACGAGAGAGAGGAGGGGAGACGAGGGGAGATGATAGAGAAGGAGGGGAGACGAGAGTGAGGAGGGGAGACGAGAGAGAAGGACGGGAGATGAGAGAGAGGTGGCGAGAGGAGGCGAGACGAGAGAGGAGGGGAGATGAGAGTAGGAGGGGGAGTCGAGAGTGAGGAGGGGAGACGAGAGTGAGGCGGGGAGACGAGAGAGAGGAGGGGAGACGAGAGAGAGGAGGGGAGACGAGAGAGAGGAGGGGAGACGAGAGTGAGGAGGGGAGACGAGAGTGAGGAGGGGAGACGAGAGAGAGGTGGGGAGACGAGAGTGAGGAGGGGAGACGAGAGTGAGGAGGGGAGACGAGAGTGAGGAGGGGAGACGAGAGTGAGGAGGGGAGACGAGAGAGAAGGAGGGGAGACGAGAGAGAGGTGGGGAGAGGAGGCGAGACGAGAGAGGAGGGGAGATGAGAGAAGGAGGGGAGACGAGAGAGGTAGGCGGGAGACGAGGGAGAGAGAGAGAGGCGGGAGACGAGTGAGAGGGAGAGAGGCGGGAGACGAGAGAGAGAGAGGCGGGAGACGAGTGAGAGGGAGAGAGGCGGGAGACGAGAGAGAGAGAGGAGGGAGATGAGAGAGAGAGAGAGGCGGGAGACGAAGGAGAGGGAGAGATGCGGGAGACGAGAGAGAGAGAGAGGTGGGAGACGAGAGAGAGAAAGGCGGGAGACGAGTGAGGCGGGAGACGAGAGAGAGAGAAGCGGGAGATGAGAGAGAGAGAGAGGCGGGAGATGAGGGAGAGAGAGGAGGGAGACGAGAGAGAGAGATAGAGAGAGAGGCGGCAGACGAGAGAGGGTGGCGGGAGATGAGAGAGAGAGAGGAGAGAGGCGGGAAACGAGAGAGAGGGGTGAGACGAGAGAGAAGAGGGGAGACGAGAGAGAGGAGGGGAGACGAGAGAGAGGAGGGGAGACGAGAGAGAGGAGGGGAGACGAGAGAGAGGAGGGGAGACGAGAGAGAGGAGGGGAGACGAGAGAGAGGTGGGGAGAGGAGGGGAGATGAGAGAGAAGGAGGGGAGACGAGAGTGAGGAGGGGAGACGAGAGAGAAGGAGGGGAGATGAGAGAGAGGTGGGGAGAGAAGGCGAGACGAGAGAGGAGGGGAGACGAGAGTGGGGAGGGGAGACGAGAGTGAGGAGGGGAGACGAGAGTGAGGAGGGGAGACGAGAGTGAGGAGGGGAGACGAGAGTGAGGAGGGAGACGAGAGTGAGGAGGGGAGACGAGAGAGAGGAGGGGAGACGAGAGAGAGGAGGGGAGACGAGAGAGAGGAGGGGAGACGAGAGAGAGGAGGGGAGACGAGAGAGAGGAGGGGAGACGAGAGAGAGAGAGAGAGGCGGGAGACGAGAGAGAGAGAGAGGCGGGAGACGAGAGAGAGACAGGCGGGAGACGAGAGAGAGGCGGAAGACGAGAGAGAGAGGCGGGAGTCGAGGGAGGGAGACAGAGAGAGGGAGAGAAGGGGGGAGATGGAGAGCGAGAGGGGGGAGACGGAGAGCGAAAGAGGGGGAGACGGGAGAGAGGGGGGATTCGGAGAGAGAAGGGGAGATGGAGTGAGAGCGGGGGGATGGAGAGAGAGAGGGTTGAGACGGAGACGAGAAGGGGGAGGAGACGAGAGAAGGGGGAGGAGACGAGAGAAGGGGAGGAGACGAGAGAAGAGGGAGGAGACGAGAGAAGGGGGAGGAGACGAGAGGGAGGGGGTTGACGAGAGGAGGGGGTTGACGAGAGGGAGGGGGGAGACGAGAGAGGGGGGAGACGAGAGAGAGGAGGGGAGACGAGAGAGAGGAGGGGAGACGAGAGAGAGGAGGGGAGACGAGAGAGAGGAGGGGAGATGAGAGAGAGGAGGGGAGACGAGAGAGAGGAGGGGAGACGAGAGAGAGGAGGGGAGACGAGAGAGAGGAGACGAGAGAGAGGAGGGGAGACGAGAGAGAGGAGGGGAGACGAGAGAGAGGAGGGGAGACGAGAGAGAGGAGGGGAGACGAGAGAGAGGAGGGGAGACGAGAGAGAGGAGGGGAGACGAGAGAGAGGAGGGGAGACGAGAGAGAGGAGGGGAGACGAGAGAGAGGAGGGGAGACGAGAGTGAGGAGGGGAGACGAGAGAGAGGAGGGGAGACGAGAGAGAGGAGGGGAGACGAGAGAGAGGAGGGGAGACGAGAGAGAGGAGGGGAGACGAGAGAGAGGAGGGGAGACGAGAGAGAGGCGGGGAGACGAGAGAGAGGCGGGGAGACGAGAGAGAGGCGGGGAGACGAGAGAGAGGCGGGGAGACGAGAGAGAGGCGGGAGACAAGAGAGAGGGAGAGAGGCGGGAGACGGTACATGAGAGAGAGAGAGAGGCGGCAGACGAGAGAGGGTGGCAGGAGATGAGAGAGAGAGAGAGGAGAGAGAGGAGGGGAGACGAGAGAGAGGAGGGGAGACGAGAGAGAGGAGGGGAGACGAGAGAGAGGAGGGGAGACGAGAGAGAGGGAGGGGAGACGAGAGAGAGGAGGGGAGACGAGAGAGAGGAGGGGAGACGAGAGAGAGGAGGGGAGACGAGAGAGAGGAGGGGAGACGAGAGAGAGGAGGGGAGACGAGAGAGAGGAGGGGAGACGAGAGAGAGGAGGGGAGACGAGAGAGAGGAGGGGAGACGAGAGAGAGGAGGGGAGACGAGAGAGAGGAGGGGAGACGAGAGAGAGGAGGGGGAGACGAGAGAGAGGAGGGGAGACGAGAGAGAGGAGGGGAGACGAGAGAGAGGAGGGGAGACGAGAGAGAGGAGGGGAGACGAGAGAGAGGAGGGGAGACGAGAGAGAGGAGGGGAGACGAGAGAGAGGAGGGGAGACGAGAGAGAGGAGGGGAGACGAGAGAGAGGAGGGGAGACTGAGAGAGAGGAGGGGAGACGAGAGAGAGGAGGGGAGACGAGAGAGAGGAGGGGAGACGAGAGAGAGGAGGGGAGACGAGAGAGAGGTGGGGAGACGAGAGAGAGGTGGGGAGACGAGAGAGAGGGTGGGGAGAGGAGGGGAAATGAGAGAGAAGGAGGGGA